>NC_056732.1:715105098-715129080 GCF_019279795.1 Protopterus annectens | reverse complement strand
TTACTGCACAGTTACTGGCAGACATTCTGAGAAACCCTGACATGCATGAGGTATGGATGGTGCCCACTGACTTGTTGTCAGTACTGACACAGTTACATGGCAGCCTTTGTATCCTGGCACTAGACTGACTTGTCACAACCTGCTGTTCTACTAGGCACCATCTAGGTTACTCAGAGCTGTGTACTGTTCATATCTGTTTCTCCCTGTCCCTCCATTGTCCAGCTTTCCTGCATTAACAAATATTGACTTCTAGATAGCCTGTACAACTCATACTGTAGGTGTAGCTGACATGCAAAGCATTAGGCACAGCCAGTCTTGAACCATGGACCCTGTTACTCACAGTAATGTACTTAGTACAGTGAGCCACAACAGCAACCAGTCAGTGCTGTCTACTTCCTGGCACTATTAACCACACACATGCATAGCACATTGACTCCTGCATATCGTGGAAATGAAACATGTTAGCAACTTGATTGGGACAGCCCTGGGAATGTGTGGTCTGCTGCTATTACCTTACAAATATAACTGTTACTGCAGTTCTATGGGAACACGGGTGTGTGTGTGGTAGGGGACCATACCTCTCAACTGTACGCATTTTTACTGAATGTCCAGATGTTTGCCTCACATTTTGGGTGCATTTTTCCTAACATTGTGGTTGTCTGGAAAATTGCTGGCAAATCATTAAAGACTAACATTTGAGTTTCAGACTTCTTACCCTTCAGAGAATTCATGCTACTGCAAAACCTGCTATTCTATCAATTTTCTATACTTGTAAGAGCAATATTGAACAATTGTCCCTGTTTTCGGTCCTTTGCTCCACATTTCTTTATGGCTTTGTACAGATTTCTTGCTCTAAGAGGTTGAGAGGTATGTATGGGACTCCAACATTGACATCCATGCATTTGTCCTATGACCCCGCTGTTTGTAAGTTCCTTACGTAGTGCAATAGGTTTTGCTGGCTTGGGGCATACTGCTTATTCTGGGGTAGCCAGTATTTGGCAGACAGTTCCTGTTGTCCCAAATAGCTGTCTGTTGTCTGTTGCTATCCCGGTAGCCCACTCCATTCTCTTGCATACATGCAACAATACAATATATATACTAAAACAGTCTACTACCCCATTCAGTTGTTGTTAAGAAGAGTGACTTACCTTCTGCCTGCAGCAGTTGAGAGGATAGTGCTTCAGGGGTGACTCTGTCAGATGCACACAGTACACAGCCTATACATGGTAAGGTACAGGTAGTGTGATGCGGCTGGCATTCTTTTTACTGTGTGAATGTGAATCAGAGTGAAGTGTCAGTCCCTGGGTCCCTAGGTTATCAGTGTATGTGCTATGTGTTGCCTCTTTGTCAAGGCCAGGGTGTACTGTGCATGTTTATGTCTGCCTACAGGGCAGGCTCAGGGTTTCTTTCTCTGAATCCCCCTGTACCTGTGGGTACCTTGGAAATGGTGTGGGACTGTGTCTCACTTCCCTCTGATGTTCCTGCCACAGCTGTTTCCACAGGATCATATTGTGTAGCATGGCAGATACTATGAATATGTGTGCACATGTGGCTGCAGGGCTCCACCAGATATGTCAAGGCAGCAGAACTGTGACTTGAGCAGCCCAAACACACATTCTATGATGTTTCTAGTTTGTGTGTGTGCCTAATTATGGCATTCTTCAGTTGGTGTGTGTGCATTTCTGATGGATGTCATAATCCACGGTCCAAGTGCGTAGCCAGCATCCCCCACTAGATGGCTATACGGGATGTCCCCATGGCAAATGCCTGGTACACCTGTGATGCATGCCATGCCAAATGTGGGAGTCATGATAACTGCCAGGGCTGCCAGCACACGCATTGATGATAACGCCCTGGGCATTGCACAAGACCTGGCAGTTGATGGAGTGATATTCCTTGTGGCTGATGTAAACTCTACCCTCCTCACTCGGTGCTGCTTTGATGTGCACATGAGTGCAGTCTATGGCACCCAGTACCTCTGGGTAGTGTGCTACATTGTGGAAGAACCACATATTGCTGGTCCACTCCTTAGGGATGCTGGGGAAATAAATGTGCTCAATGGCAAGTGTTAGCATGACATCCAGGAACTGGTGGACTATTCTGGATGCGGATGCCTGTGAGTTCCCCATGATGTCCCCAATAGGTCTTTGGAAAGTTCCTGTAGCTAGTATTCTTAAGGCTACACATACCTTTGTTTCCATTGGGACAGGTTCCGCTCTGTTTGCTCTGGGTCTGAGGTGAGGGGGGCAGACCTTGGTGAGTTCCTGTAGTATGTCCCTGTCCAACCTGTAGTGCTCTACTATCTTGAGCTAATGTAGCCCCTGAAAGTTTACCCTGGGCCTGAACACTCTTGTCCTCCTCAGTCGGGGCCTATTGCCAGCATCATCATCATCACCGACCTCTGCCTGTAGTGCATACAGATGTAGCAGAGCAGCAGCAGCCCCTATCATATTGTCAGATAAATTCCCAAGTGTGTACTCAAATGGTGCAGAGTATGTGGGAAATATCAAATTGAAGGATACATGCATACTTCATACTGGTATGCTGCAGATGCAGCCTGTGTGATTGGGTGACTATGATACATTCCACCTGCCAGCTATGTTACTGAGGGGTTTGAATGGGTCAGTGTCAGTGGAACAGGGCTTATCAGTCTGTTATACTTGATTGGCTTTCCAAGGCTAGTTCCTATTTTTTTTTCTTTAGTTTCTTCCACTGCTAAAGCCTGAGGCACTCTGCACAAATCTATGGAGCTAGTGTAAACATTGGTCAGCAGTTTAGTCCTGCCCCTGTACATGAGCATGCTAAGCTTTTCTTTAACCAGCTAAAACACATGCTGCAGGACTATGTATAGCTTAGCAGCCCCAGACACCCCCCCCCTGCATAACTGTGCATAGTTGAGTGCAAACAGGTGCCGCTAAGCTCAAATCCGCTTACACATGCTGTGACACATCCCCTTTTAATGTTAGCTATCTGTTCTACCTACACCAACATAGTTCTAGCTCTACCACAGTTAGTACTTACAGACACAGTGGCCCTTTTTGCGATTCAATAATCCTGGCTCATTTATATACACCTAAATGCGTATACCCTGGATACAGCACTACACCAGGGCATATCGCCTTAGCTAGACTGTAACCTGCCATTGTATGATTCTGCATGCTGGCCACTATAATGCAATAACTTTGCACACCTTTATATTTCATATTTTACACTATATATATATTTTTTAAATAGCATGTTTGTGTGTTGCTGTGCACCACTTAAACGTGGCATATGTATTAAAAAATATTAATTTTTGATATATTGCATTACTTTTTTGACTCAATGGCCATAGATTTGGCTATTTGCAAGGCTACTGTGATGTATACAACCTTTTATTTGGTCTGTTACAGCCCCTGTTTCAATTTTATAGTCCGGTACATGGTTTGTAACTGTGTACATTTTTCCTGCAGACACATCAGCTACATGGATGCAATCTGCTTGCTGAATGAATCAGGAAGTCACTTCATTTGCATGTTTTTCACAAGCAGATGAGGTGATTTGCATTCGATGGACACCTCTGTGTTCGCACGGTATCCTCACACACGTGCACGCCTCCAGTCCTGTTTCCTGGATCGCTTGGGGGCCATATTTCATATTTGGGCCTCTATAATTTTCCTACATGGAGGCTCGCTCTGTGTAGGGTTTAGCAAATTACTCCCAAGGTGTTGGAGGATGGTATATATAGAATTAAAGGGAGAGGAGGTCAGCAGATATTAATGATAGGAAAGTAGTGGATGATATAAAAATATAAAACAAGGAAACAAAGGGAAAATATTGATAGGAGATATAAATAAGGCTTTTGATACAATAAATCACAAACTTTTATGAGGAATTTTGAAAAATTATAATATGATTAGAAAAGATATAGAAAATAATTCAGTTAGTATGCAAGAATAACAATATTAAAGTATTATTAAATGGATGGTTAGGTGAGGAAATAAAGATGAATAGAGGACTGAAACAAAGATGAGTCATGACTAGAATATTATTTGCTATGATTATGAATTGTATAGTGACAAGAATAAATGAAGATATGATAGAGGCAAGTTTAACACAAAATGAGACCATTTAATATCTAGTTATTATGTCATATGCAGATGATATGATTCTAGTATCTATGAACAATACAATGATAGAACAAATAATTGTTAGAACAAATGACTGTAAAGTTTAGGAATGTGTTTAGTAAAAAAAAAAGGATCTGGACTTGGAGGTAAGAAAGGACATTCATTTTGAGATTGGTAGAATTTCGGTATTAGGAATTACTTTTGCATCTATTGAAGTTGTTGAGAAACAGTAGATAAAAATTGCACAGGATCTGAGAGAGTTAAGTATATGTAGCAAATATAGGTTATTTTATAATAAAAAAGTTCATGATTGCCTATATGGTGAATAGAAAAACATCTAATTAATATTTAGATTTATTTGGCGGGCTTGATTGAACCCAGTCAAGAGGAGAATTTTTATGTAGATAAGGATGCAGGAGGTTTGGGATTAATAAATACAATAGTATATGGTGCATCTTTGAATTTATTTAGAGTTCTAGAATGGATCAATGGAGATGAGAATGTTTATATAAGAATTTTTTTAAGGAAAAGTATAAAAACTGGGATTTAATCATATTGAATAAAAAAGAAAGAAAGCAGAGAAATGATGAAATAAGAAAGTTATAAAGAAAAAAAATAAAAATATGGCAATTAAATATATACAGTTGAAAATAACAGAAGAATACAGTATAAAAACATTAGGATATAATATTATTATGTTAATTCATGAAGTAGTTTAACAGGAAGAAATCAGAGCTATAAATTCAAGAAATGTTCCATTTATGAAAAATGATAATGTCTAGATTTTCTGTGGAGAGTACAAATTAATAAGTTACCAGTGAAGGCAAATATGCCATATAAAAATAAGTGAAAGGATGTGTCTTTATTCTGGGAAATTAAAAACCTGGGATCATGTCTTTCTGAACTGTAAAATTGTTCAAAGGTTATGGGAAGTATTAATAGAAAAGAACATTTTGAATAAATTTCAAGGCTATGAACAATTGAATATGCATATGATTGAATAAGGATTTTATGCAGGCTTAGATAAAAATATGTTAAACATTTAGATTAGAAAATGTTTTGTATTATCTAGGTTATTTGGAAACAAAGATTAAGAACATTAACTGGTGGTTGTTGAAGAAGGAGTAGGGGTTAATAAATATGTGATTTGTAATTTTGTTTTGCTGTATTTCCATTTTTTAATACTGTAAATATGTAAATATGCTTATAATTTATTTTGTATTCTTGTAAATAATGTTTATATATATACATTTATATATGCACACACACATAAACATATAATCTATACACACATATATATATATATATATATATATATATATATATATATATAAAACTATATATCTATATGTGTGTGTGTGTGTGTGTGTGTATATATATATATATATATATATATATATATATATATATATAGTTATACACACACACACACACACACACACACACACACACACACACACACACACACACACACACACACACACACACACACACACACGGGTTTACTTTGGAAGCTCAAAGTTCAAAAACTTTGAACTTCATATGTTCGAGACCATAAGATCAAAGTTTTGAAATTTTGAGCAGTTCAAATGGAGATCACTGTACAGCACGGAACTGGAAGTTTACCATACTCTTCACTGTAGTGCGATCTCAGAGTTGGTATATTTAATTAGCAGGTGATGTGAGGGTGTGCAGAGTGACTTACCCACTCTGCATGAATGTAAAAAAAAATGTTTGTATTTTTTTTTATTGAAGATTCAAACTTTCAAAACTTCGATGTTATGATCTTGACCATATGAAGTTCAAAGTTTTGAAAGTTTGAGCTTGCTAAGACAAAGAGCATGCATGCCCTGTTCTTATCTCAGTGGGCAAAGGGAGGACTGTGTGGAAGATGGATAGTGTGGGGGAAGGACCATAGCTGAATGCTAGTAAGCAAGGCATTGTTGATGAAGTTAAGAAGGATTTGGAAGCTGTGTGTAAGAACTATGCAGATGCAGTAGCTCTAAAACTGCTGGAGGAATTTATTACTAGACTTGTATTTCTGTACACTAAAAACTATGATATGGGAATCCTTTTACTGCTTAAATCACAAAAAAATTATATTAACTATTTATTATTATTTGTTATTTATTTATTTGACATTTGTTAACTGGGTATGTCCAACTGAGCCAAGTGGCCTGTTTTCAGTGGAGACCCAAGAAGAAAAGCTCCAGTATACAAATATTAACAGGCGAGTGTAAAATAAAGAATACAAATGTTTACATGCAGCACTGAAACAGAGTACAAAGACTATATATACAATAGTATGTGCACAGAGAATACAGTTGTTGGTATGCAATAAGGAAACATAATATATATTAACTATACATCTAGTGGAGAAACACCAAGAATTATTTTTTTACAATATTTAGAAAATCTTTAGAATAACATAGGCGTGTTCTTTATCAGGTAGTATATTAACAGTAAAGAAACTTTGGCAGCTTGAATGAGACAGATAATTTTGTTAATGTAAGAAAGGACAGAATGTGGACAGACTAGAGAGAAGAAGAAGGTTAAGTGGGATTATGGCAATAGCAGGTTCTGGAGTTAAGGAGGTAGTTTTTGAGTCTGGTTTTGAAGAGGCTGGTACTATTAATGATGCAGATGTCAGGATAAAGCCTATTCCAGGCCTGGGAGACTGAATTTTTGTAGAGAAGTTTGGCAATGTTTTTATTTGGTTTATATATGGCAAGGAGGTTCTGGCCAGAGCTACAAAGTGAACGAGCTGGGGTATAAGGGTATACTAGAGATGAAAGAGAGGGGCAGGCTTGGGGATTATTTAGTACAGAGTGAGTGAGTTGAAGTTGGGAAAGGAGAAGGAGCTGTTGGAATTCAAGCCATTGTAGCTTTTTTAAGGCAAGGCAACAATTTGATTTATATGGTTGTTCAGACTCAAATCTGGCTTTATTGTTATAGAATTGCTCGTGTTTGGTCAGTAGGGATGACTGGAGATGAGTAAGAATAGGGGAGGTGTAGAGAAGGCATGGAAGGTGGAAGGCTTGAGCAAGAGTAGGTTTGGAGTTCGGAGCTAGGAGTTTTTTATTTCTATACAGAAGACCTAGTTTCTAATTGGCTTTCTTAATACAGTGCTGTATATGGATATCGAATTTTAGCTTGTCATTGATTATAGTGTCGAGTAATTTGGTGTGAGAGTCTGCTTTGATGAGGGTGTGATTAAGAGAGGAGATGACAAAGGTGGATTTGTGGTGGGAGAGATTTTGGGGAGGAATAGTAGGAGGGTAGTCTTTTTGGGGTTGAGTATGAATTGGTGGTCTGTTATCCATTTTTCTACAGATGAGAGAGTGTTTTCAGTAATGGAAAGAATGTTAGAAATGTTGTCAGAGACAGAGATGAGAGTAGAGTCATTGGCATAATGTATGAGAGTAGAGGTGGAGCAGGAGGAATAGAGATTATTAGTGAAAATGTTGAAAAGGAGGGGACCAAGGATAGAGCCTTGGGGGACACCAGTTTGAATGGGTTGGAAAGGGGAACATGTAGATTGCCATCACACAGACTGGAGCTGATTAGAGAGGTATCTGGAGAACCACTGAATTGTAAAGGAGGAGAGTTTAAGTTCAGTTACTTTAGAGATTAACTTGGGGTGGGAGACAGTATCAAAAGCTTTATAGAGGTCAAGGAATAGAGAGGATACCAGAAAACATTTGTCCATTGCTTCAGCAATGTTGTGGGTAAAGGATAGGAGGGCAGTGGAGGTGCTATGATTAGGCCTGAAGTCATGTTGAGAAGGGGTCAGAAGGTTTCTTCAATTAGATATTTAAGAAGCCAGTTATTAATATATGTTTCAAGGATTTTGGAGAGTGAACAGAGGGTGGCTATAGGTCTGTAGTTTGATGGGTCTGTGGAATTACCTCCTTTGTGAAGTGGTATGATATATAAAGATTTCCAGATGTCGGGGACAGTGGCCTCCTGGACAGATCTGTTAATAAGGATAGATACGGAGTAGGCTAAAGAATGGGCTACAAATTTAAAAAAGAGGGGAGGGAGGTTGTCTGTGGAAGGAGATGTGTTTTTTTTTTAGTAAGAGAGACTTTATATAGACAGTGGAGACAGGGTTGATAGAGAATGAGTAGGTGTTACTGGTGGTATGTGTGGTATGAGAAAGGTCTTGGCTGTAGCAGGGTTGGGTTAGTTTTTGAACTGATTCAATAAAGTGGGAATAAAGTAAGGTGGATTTTTAATGGTGAAGACTGTTAGGGTAGGGATTGGGGGTGGCAGGCTCACCAGGGTGCATGATTTTATTGATGGAGTGCCAGAATTTTGTGGGTTTGGACTTATGGGTGCATTGGGCCTTACAGTATATTTTTTTCTTGCCTTTAGTGATTTGTTTTTGGGAAAGGTTTCATAGTTCATTATATTTTTGGAGACGTGGAGGAGATTTAGGTCTTAGACATTGTTTCCAGTACTTGTCTCTCTTTTTCTTGAGAGTGAAGGTGTCTTTAGATAGCTAGGGAGAACAAGTAGTTTTTATTTTAACCTTTCATAGGGGGGTTAAAGAGTTGAGGATATCAAGAAAAGTGTAATTAAAGTGTAAAACAGCATTGTTGAGGGAAAGGTGCTTTAAGTGGTTCCAGTTAATAGCAGCAAGCCTGTCAATGAAGATTTCACCATTAAAGGAAGAAAGGTTGTGGCATTCTCTAATATGGTGGGACTTAGGTATTTGAGTAGAGTATCTTTTGACTCAGATAGGGAGATGGTAACTTAAGGAGTTAGGTAGGGAATAGGGGCTACGATATAGGGTAAGGTCAGTGGTAAGAATCCAGTCTAAGGTTAAGCAGTTTGAGTTTGAGTTATTGTGGTGAGTAGGAGTTGAGATAAGTTGGTGAAAGCCATAGAGGCTAATAGGTAGTAGATAGTTGTTGTCACTCTGTTAATGTCACCAAGTAGTAAGGTTTCATAGTGAATATGTATTGAGAGCCAGGATAGGAAGATTCAAGGAGAGGAATGTTGTTACCAGGTGGAATATCTATAACTGAAATGGGAATTTTATTTTTTTGAGGGGGTCAGGTGGTAGTTAAGAGGTAGTAGTTCAGCAGCTTGAAAGTTAGGCAGTGGTAGAGTTAGGGGGGTAGGTTTATTTAAAATAAATTTGCAGCTCCACTATCCTCATCACCCACAGTCTACTGCTTTAGTTGACTGTGCGGGTCAAACAAGAAAGATAAGATTAGGAAAGGTTTGTAAGGAAAGACTGGTTCACAGTGACCACATGCCCTGCCATTAGTTTTATTGCATCTATGAGCAACTTCAAATTCAATTGTGAAGCTCAGTGCATATGAAATCCTTATGGGGTAACCTAGGAGGATGCCATCTGCAAACACCACTCAGACTGTAAAACTTGTTCTAGCAATGATGCACTTTTGAAATATTGCTCAAAACATGTTTCTGTATTACAAACTTTACATTAAAGAATTCATGAAGCCCTTGCCCAGCCCTTTATCCATCGCTGCGACAACATGCAACCTGTGGATTGGATTATTGTTAAAGCATTCCAGTAAATACCTTCCTTTGAGACCCAGTGGAAGGGATTCAAACATATTCTCCTTAATACTCACACTGCTGTCCTGCGCACTGGTCTGCCAACTTGAATCCATACTTCCCACTGTAAGAAGGGTTGCAGGATGATGTACTTCGGGAAATGATTGAACAGAGTGAACGAGAAAAATGGGAAGATGTTTCCTGGGAGGAACTAATGGAATAAAATTCAAGAAGACTCAGAAGTTCTTATGAGAGGCGGCACTGGGCAAAACAAGAAAGCATATGCAGAGACCACGGTAAACAGGCCTGGAGAGCAGAAAGAAAAGAAAAGAACAATTTAGAGTATGAACAGAAACTATGTGGTGAGAATACAAAGCAAAGAGAATAAGGAACTGAATAGATAAGAGGTCTGGGACACCATAATATTTCCATTTAGAGTAAAAGTACAATAGATAAGAGCTTTTAATCTAACACATAAAGAAACATTTTGTGATATTTTGTTTCTTATTTTGTCATTTTTTTAAGCAAGAAACATCTTTATTAAATTATCACTTATGACATACACAATCATGCATTTATATATATATGAAAGCAAACCATGCTGACATATTTTTATTTGCAAACATTATACATCACTTATAATCTATCCAGTCACTGTCAGTCAAACATTACATAGCTCATTCAAGTCCTGCCTTCTTTTAAACATCATTCCCCCTCCAAAACGTTATTCTGCATGTACTGTCCCATGATTCCCATTTTTCTATGTAATTTGCTCCTAACCTTCTCTAAAGATCCCACCTGCAGTTGTTTTATCACTGTTAGTATATTCACTACTTCTAGAACAGTTGATTTAGACTTTGATTTCCAATTCCTAGTAATTGTTTTTTTTGGTAGCCACCATAATTAGACTCAGTAAGACCATACTATGTCTAGGCAATTCTTATTCTGTATCGTAGCTCAAAAAATAATTTCCTTATACCAATTTGCTTACCCATTAATTCCAATACAGTAGTCTGCATGGAATTTTTAAAGTCTGCCAATGCATTACACTCTCAGAAAATATGTTCTCAGTTACCTCTTTCTTCCTCATCACACCTTCAACATTTGCTATCTACTTGAGGTTTGTGACATTATTTTTGAGACTGCTTATGACACAGAAAGTTTCTTATGTGAATATGAAAGGAAATATATTGATAATCATTGTAATGCTTATGTAGTCCAAGCATTCAATTGAAAGACAAAAAAGAAAATACATATACAATTTCAGACAGAACTGAAAAGAGAGACTTTGAAATGACATTTAAAAATATGTTTATGATAATAGGGGATTATAGACCGGTGGATTGGATTGTAATGTTGTTTTGAAAATGTAAATGGAAAAAATATTCATATATCTAGTATGACAAATGCTGAAAGGAGTAAGGATGTGGTAAAATATTGGGGCAACCTAAAACATGTGTTTCTTTTGTGGAAAAAGGACATTTAGTAAATAAATGTGACAAAAAAGAAATGTATATTCAGGGATATGGGTCATGAACTGAAATGTTATAAATGTAATTAAACTGTACATTTATGGATGGACTGTAAAAATGAAATGAATAAACATAGTAGTGAAAAAAAAAGTAGGTGAAAAACAAAGTTAAGATAGAAAAAGAAGAAAAAAATGCAAAAGATGAGAAGATGAGGTAGAAAAAAAATCAGAAATAAGTGATGAAGAAGACATAAAATGGAAAGTAGAAAAAGTGAAAATCTATTGGGAAAAGTGTAAAAGACAAGAAAACAAAATTTAAAGGTAGAAATCTAAAAGAGAAGAAGAAGAAGGAAAATGGATGATACATGAAAATAAAACATTGAATGAGAAAGATTTTCAAAAAGCAAATCTAAGCAGAACATAATTTCTTGTAAATTAAGGAAAAAGAAAGTAAAAGCTTAAGAATTCTTTCAGTAAATGTCAGTAGTATTGAGAATATAGAAGAAAAACAGGAGTTTTAGAATGGTGTAATAAATGTGCTGTTGATATAATTAATCTGGAAGGTGTAAGATTCTTAAATGATGATAGACTACAAACAGAGAAAAGATGGGGTTTAAATATAATATAAAATTTGGGAAATGACTGACATTCAGAAAAAGCAGTATTGTCCAGAAGACCAAAGAAAATATTGGATATAACACTGGTAAGAATGGGAAAATTAACTATTGTAGATTTAAAATGGGAAGAAAAAGTATATAGGATTATAGTGTTGTATGCTTATGTTACTTGTAAGGAAAAGGACATTTTATTTTATTATTTTTTAGATAATGTAGTAGTAAATATGAATATCATGACAGGAGACTATAATTATGATTAAAGGGGTTAAAGAAAAAAAAAGGAAAGGGTATAGGAAAATGATAGATATTATGAAATTTGGTAAATTGGCTATTTTGAATAGAAACTTTTAGACATATACAAGAAGGGTTCTTAAATCTGAAATTGATTACTTTATCTTAACACAAAGAATACACAGAATAGAAGGAGGGACTGCTGCAATAGGATTTATGGATCATTTGGCAATATGGATAGAAGTAAATGAAAATAACAAACATATTAGAATAGGTAAAGGTATAAAAAGAATAAATGAAAAAAATGGAATGAAAAAGGAAAGAAAATAATGTCACATTTATAGAGAGATCATATTACTTTGAGGTTATCTTACCCTAATTGGTCTGAACAATAGACTGTTTTCAAAAAGAAATACAACAGAGTTTAATTATAATGGCAGAGTAAGATAAGAAAGGCAGAGAAAGCAAACCATGGAGAGATATATAACAATGTTTTATTGGATTTAGAGAAGAATGAAGGAGAGTATTATGATAAAGAAATACAAATATATAAAAGAAATCAAGACAATTAAAGAGTAATTGTTTTAAAAAGGTAGAGAATCCAATCAAAGTCTTTTATAGAAATTGGGAATAAATGTCGTACCAGTAAAAGGAAATATGCCATACAAAAAGAGAAATGAAAAAGTATATTTATTTTGTGGAGAAGTAGAAAAAAAAACAGAACAAGTTTTTTGAAATGCAAAAGGGTGGTGACATTTTATGAAGAGTTATGTATAGAAAATTTTCTTTAAGATTTAAAAGAGACAAGTAAGATAGATATGGACATTGCTGAAAAAGAATATTATAAGAATAGTAACAAGGAATACTATATGTAAAAAGAGTTGATAAAAAGTTGTATGGGACATTTGGAATGAGAGAATAATTGAACTTATGTTTAACGGAAAATGTATATTGAAATAATATTATGAAAAAATCAGATCGTGGTTGTGGAAAAATGAGTGGGGGTCTAGTATGGAAAATAAGGATGGAAATGTAAGACTGGAGAGCATAACATAAATAGGACTGTAATAATTAATTTATAAGAATATGATTCTTATGTGAGAATTGTATAACTCTGTGTAGATGTAAAAAGGTAAATAATGTTCTGTGTAAATAAGGTGTTGTATGAATAAAGGACCCCTACTCTTTTGGATAGGTGCTGTGGAATCTTTTACATCCACCTGAGCTACCACCAAATCTAGCAGATGGGGCTTCAGTTTAATGTCTCATATGTAGTGTTGCAGTGTCAGCAATCAATCTGTCTTGTGTTGGAATAGAATTTGCAGCAGTCTGCAGAAAAGGTGAATGTGATACATGTTGCTCCTGTGCCACTGCATAGATATTGCTTTACCAGGAATTGAAGAAACACATTGATATATTCAGTCTGTAATTAAGTCATTAAAACTTGTTAAGGTACAAGCTTCAGATGAGTTATCTCTCAGAAATCAAAAGATAGCTATAAGCAGAACATATGTATTCACTGTTAGATTTATTTATGATATACTAAAAGTCACAAAAGAGTTTATGAAAGGATACTGTTGGGTAGAAAGACTATAACTGATCAAGTGGGATTATGTAATCATCTTTGTGTGTGATAGTTTGGATCTGTTTCCTTGTCTTTAACAACCCTTCTTGAAGTAATATTCTCTTACCAGGAAGGCCCAGGAGCAGAATTAATCCACAATGGATTAGTGCAGTCACTGCTAGGAGAGAGATGAAGAAACATGTTCCTGGATACCAGTCAGCCTCAGGAACAAAATTAATCCATAATGGATTAGTACAGCCACTGCTAGGACAGAGATGAGGAATCATGTTTCTGGATGGAATGGGGTGCTTTCTGTGCAAATTCATTAACATGTCACCCTTGGGATTCAGGATACTGGCTAAGGCTCTTGGCACTCCTATAGTACCTTTTCAGGCAAGTTTCAAATGACAAATTCACCACTGTAACAGGTACAAACAAGCAAAATCTGAGGGTAATACTACTCAATGCTAGAAGTCTAAACCTCAAAATGCACTCACTCGAGGCACTCCTTAAAATGGAGAACATCGATATCTTTGCAGTGACAGAGACTTGGTTCAAGGCTCCAGAGAGCACCCCTGCATTACCAGGCACCTTACCGCCACCTAACCTGGACCGAAACACTAAAGGTGGAAGTGTGTCCATATTCATTAAGGATATCCACACCTCCAGGCTAGTTGCTCAGCATAATGCATCAGAGATTATTCAAGTGCAACTAACTCTGGGCAAGACCGCAATCTAAATTGTAACTTGCCACAGATCCCCCGCCATGCCCCAGGATTCCCACTCCTCATTTCTTGATACACTGGAAAATATTAGGGTACAACCCAACACCCTAACAATGGGTGATTTCAACTACCCCACCATTAACTGGGAAAACTACTCATGTACCAACTCTTTTGCTCAACGTTTTCTGGAATTCATAAATTCCAATGCCTTGGATCAACTTATCCACACCCCCACCAGGGGCAGCAATATCCTAGATCTGGTCATTACTAACATGGCTGACCAGTGTTCCACACCAGAGGTCAATTCATCGTTGGTCAGATCCAACCACAAGCTAATCAGCCTAGACACCACATCCTGCTCCCAACCCCCATTAGGGAAACCACAGTAAAAAATTTCTCCAAAGCCAACTTCACGCTTCTTAAGACAGAAGTTGCAAATGCAGATGAACAATAGAGGTACGACTGCTGAATCCTACACAAATGCACTTTATAAGCACTTACACGAGTGCATGGATCATGCTATCCTCCAAAAAAGGAAGCCAATCTGGTGGTCCCCTGCCATAAACAAAGTCTACAACAGAAGAAAGAAACTGTTGCAAAAAGAGTAAAATCCCATGACTGGAAGAACTCCCTGGTCAGCCTCAGTAAGAAGCTGAGATCCCTCATAAAATCCTCCAAAGCTAGTTATGGAAACAAAATTGCCACTGGTTCTAAAGACAACCACAACGAATTCTATAGCTATGTCAAGAATCTCAATGGCAACACTCAGATCTGCTCTGAGTTACAGCACAATGGCACTAAATATACAGAACCAAGTGATATTGCCAACATCCTGGCAGATAGGTTCAGTGCTAACTTTACTCCTCCCCCTCACCCCCTAAGGAGCCCATCTCTATACTGGAAGAATGTAAAGCTCCTATAATCACGGCTGCACAAGAATAAAACACACTCTTCAAAGCCAAGAATACAGACTCTATGGGACCTGACAACATCCCAGGCTGTGTTCTAAATGAACTATAGGATGAACTGGCACCCCACCTAAGCACCATGTTCAATCATAGCCTCACCTCAGGCTTTGTGCCCACTGAATGGTGCACAGTGATGGTTATCCCACTCCACAAAGTGGAGAGCTACCACGGATCCCTGATACTACCGCCCCATTAGCCTAATGAGCCTGACCTGCAATGCCATGGAACGCATCATCATGGAACTTATAAACAAAGACATTGGTAATCTCCAAACTCTGGACCCCACTCAGTTTGGGTTTATAAAAGGCAGATCATGTCTTCTAAACCTGATTGACTTCTTTGAAGCAGTCACCAAAGCCGTAGATGAGGGTAAGGTGGTTCACACAGCCTATCTAGATATCCAAGGCTTTTGAACCATCCGCCACTCTGGAATTATAGATAAACTCACTAAACTAGGTATAAATCCCTATGTCACAAGATGGGTTGCCAACTGGCTCACTGACTGAACCCACACTGTGAAAGTATCAGACACCAAATCCGACTTCAGACCAGTGACAAGCGGAGTACCACAGGGTTAAATCCTGGGTCCTCTCCTGTTTGGTATTTACTTTTCTGAAGTGCAGGCAAACACGGAAGGTCTTTGGCTAACAAAGTTTGCAGATGACTGCGAACTAGGAGCCATAATTTAAACTCCTAATGATGTGGACATCCTACAAAAGGGCCTCACTGAGACAGATACCTGGTGTCAAAACCATGGCCTCAAGCTCATTGCCAAAAAGTGCATTGTCATCCCCTTTGGTAAAAACTCTGTACACATGAGCTACCACATAGGTGGTAGACTAGTTAAAACCAAAAGTGTGATAATAGACCTTGGGACACAGGTGGGCAGTAGTCTCTCCTTTGATAATCACATCGCCACAGTGGTCAGGAAATCCTTCTACATGATACACCTCATCACAAAAGGTTTCTCATCCGGGAAAAAAGAGGTCATTGTTCCCCTCTACTCATCACTCATTAGACCCATTATAGAGTACAACGCCCCTTTTGGTATGTACCTCACAAGACATCTACAACAACTGGAAAGGCTGCAGAAATACCTCACAAAGAGGATTACCGGCCTCAAACAGATGCCCTGTGCAGACCATCTCAAAAAACTCCAGCTTTACTCCATCACATTTTGCCTACTCAGAGGCGATCTCTTCCTAACATACAAAACTATGTCAAATCCAGAGCTGTTGGACATGTTCCACTTAAAGAAATTCCAGTCCCTCCGAGCTACAGGATCTAAACCTTGTCACCCCAATAAATAAAACATGCTGGAGGAATAGATTCCTGTCCCAGAGATTTCCCATACTCTGGAACAAACTACCTATCTATATCAAACAAAGCTCCTCATTTGCACTCTTCAAGAAAAATCTTGATGATTGGATGGTAAATAGGAAATTCACCCTGGGGATCACCTCTGTGGTTCTGCTCAACAGGGGTACAGGAAAATAATTTTCTTGGGTGGCTAAAGCCAGGGTACCTTTTTGGCTAGGCTTGTATAGGCCCTAGGGCCAATAGCCTAGTACCTACCTATGAACCTATGAATAGCACATATGCAGTGGCTCATCTGTGTGCAGATTACTATGGAGATGTAGTGCCTATAAAACTGCAGAAGTAATTTGTAACTAGATTTGAAGTTCTGCACACTATAACCAAAAATACAAGAATACACTTTACTGCTGAAATCATAAAGAAATGATGTTAAGTATTTGAAATAAACTGGCACTGTTCAAGTAGAATTCAGTAGGTGTAATGAGACTCAAAATGAAAGCATTTTGGATAAACTTTAATTAAAATCATATGATTGGCAGCAGGGCATGGGCATGCTGACTGACAATTATTATGTCTGCAGCAGTCATGCCTATCCCTGGCACCACACTAAATGGTCTTGCTGCAGATTATGTTAGTTATATTACTCCAGCCATCCAGCATTTTTGTACACCGCCAAGTGGTCATTTGTGAAAGAAATGTGCAATAAGTACAGGAGAACAGGCACTTTTTTATTTCTTATTATGGTATTTATAGAACTACCAGAACTACCTCTGAGCTAAACACATCATAAGTATTACCTGAACTTGATAAAAGGACTGCTCACCCTGCCCATATGACCAATAGGAAGTTAGATGAGGGCTGTGATGCTGTAAAATAGATTGGTTCTTAATACTCTTCTTGTTTCCAAAAGAGGGTGTACTCTCTTCTCGGAAAGTGCAATTGTTTTTATACACACACACACACACACACACACACATGTGTGTGTGTGTGTGTGTGTGTGTGTGTGTGTGTGTGTGTGTGTGTGTGTGTGTGTGTGTGTGTGTGTGTGTGATTTTCATAATGGACAAGAAAAGTTAGCTGATTATATGGAAGAACTTGGAAAAACTAACTAAAACTGACACAAAGTGAACACTGATAAGTTATTAAACATCTGGAAATATAAGGACAGCATTTTTAAGAGTTTGAGTAGTTATAATCTGTCTTACAGTGTCAATATATTCTTTAAGCAAAAATATATTACTAAATTATTTTATGGTAAAGGCAAATGCATTAGTAATGGTTTCTCCAAAACAAAAACATCCAAGAGCATATGTGTTGATAACTGCAATAATGGCACTTTCATCATTAACATGATGGATGCTTCGATATGATAAAGGTGACACCTTAAGGGTGTCAGGGGGGATTGTAATGGAGAACTAAAGTGAAATCTCATTTTTATTTTAATGTAACATTTAGAAATGTGTACCAAATAATGCAAGTGTAGTCTGAAATGAAATCTTACATGCTTTTCTTTTACTGTGAAAGCTAACAATGTACATTACATCTGTTGAGACAGGGACGTCGGGAGGCATACGCACTGTACTGATTTCAGTAAAACATATTTAGAAAGGGGGTAGCTTTTTAACTAAAAAAAAAAAAAAAAAAAAGCATTGGCTTTTTAAGGATGCTTGTTGGGTGCGGTAGCTTTTCAACTAAAAAAAAACATTGGCTCTTTAGGGATGCTTGCTGGGTGTTGTGGTGAAGGCGAATGGGAGCTGACATCATGTCCGGCTGGCTGCGAGCGGGAAATTAGCTTGAATGGAGCAATCGTTCGTTAACAGATAGGAGTGCGAGTGGGAAACAGATCTGGAAAGTATGCGTGAAACAGATCAGGAAAGTGTGTGTGTGTGTGTGTATGTGTGTGTATGTGTGTGTGTGTGTGTGTGTGTGTGTGTGTGTGTGTGTGTGTGTGTGTGTGTGTGTGTGTGTGTGCTTATGTTATTTATTCATTTCTAGAGGTTCCATTCATTTCTGTATGAATGAGAAAGTGTGTGTGTGTGTGTGTGTGTGTGTGTGTGTGTGTGTGTGTGTGTGTGTGTGTGTGTGTGTGTGTGTGTGTGTATGTAATTTGAACTAGCCGTTCTGTGTGAATGAGAGATAAAGTGCATATGTGTGTGTTTGAAAGCATAAGCTGAAATTGTTAGGCTCATGTCTCACTGTCAGCTGCATGAATGTGGTTAAGTCCATTCCTCTAACACATTTTTGCTAAACACTGATGAAAATATAGTGCAGATAAGTGCAAGACACATATTACATGCGCTGGCTGTTCCCATATGCAGCAAAAGCAGTTATTCTGCCTCTGCTTTGTGAATTATTGTTTTTATAGCTATTAAAATAAGTAATTGGTAAATATTATACAACACTGAGTATCTGTGGCCTCAAAATTATTTGGCATGTTCTTTCTGTAGAAAAGTTATCTCGGTATGCTGTCCTGGCTTTCTTTCCTCCTCTGTCTGCATACTGGGATGGGAGGTGAGAAAAGCACATCTGCAGAATAACCAACAGGATACTAGGGTAATTGTGACATAGCAATAGAGATGTGTGGTATTTCTAGAAATCTGAACTAGAATAACCTGACACGTTCCATATATCCCTGCACAATATGGTGGTACCACAAGAGGAACAGGGAGATGGTGTCTACTATCATAATCAAAGATACACCAACAACAAAAAGGCATCCAACTGAAAAAAAAAATCAATGATTTTTTCAAAGTAGTAAGATATTTATTGTGTTTATTACTGTTGCCCATTTCGTGTGTGTGTGTGTGTGTGTGTGTGTGTGTGTGTGTGTGTGTGTGTGTGTGTGTGTGTGTGTGTGTGTGTGTGTGTGTGTGTTCGACATACCTCTTAACTGTCCAGATTTAGCCTCATAGTTTTGGACTGTTTCTCATAAAATTTGTGGGTTTCTGGCAAATCACAGAGGACTGAAGTTAGTATATTCTTCAGAAAGTACATTCTAGCACATATCCTGTTATTCTAGCAACTTTATTACTTAAAAAGAGCAATATTTAAAATCTATCCCTATCATACCTCTCAACTGTGCAGATTTTCACAGAATGTCCAGATTTTTGCCTCATATTTGTGTTCCATTTCTACTGCAATTGGTGCTTTTCTTGCAAATTTACTGGCTAACCATTGTGGACTGAAGTGTGAAAATAATGGCAGGCATTTACGTTTCAAACTCCACATGCTTCAGAAAATTCATGCTAATGTAAAACCTGGAATTCTATCAACTTTCTAAGCCTGTAAGGGCAATATTTAAAATGTTTTCCTATTTTTGGGCCTTTGTCACCCCATAACTACTGGCTTTGTCCAGATTTCTTGCTTGAAGAGGTTGAGAGGCATGATCCATATTTTGGGCCATTGTATCTCCATTATTTCAGACTTTGTCCAGATTTCTTGCACTATGAAAGTGAGAGATATGCGCACCTCTCATGTGTCCAGATTTTTACAGAATTCCCTGGTTTTTGCCTCATATTTTTGGCCTGTTCCTCAATATTTGTGGTTTTCTGGCAAATCACTGAAAATTTAAATAAATAAATGTCATACAGCTGAGCTGGACTTCATTTCCTTTAGAAAATGCATGCTAAGACAAATGTTGTTATTCTAGTAATCTTCTAAGTCTGTAAGAGCAATATTTTAAATCTGTCCCTGTTTTAGGCTTTGTCCAGATTTCTTATGCTAACAGGTTGAGAGGTATGAAGGTATGGTGTGTAATGCTCTAGTTAAGGGGCAGGGCAGGTTAGTCACTTAACTTGATCAGGCTTGACCCTGTAACTTGGTTACAGGAGACAGAGCCTGGATTCTCCCTACCAACTACCAGACTGCTGAAGGAACTGTGAGCTCCAATGAAGACAAGAGCCTGACTACCAGACTGCCGACAGAATTGTGAGTTTGGGTTTCAATACATTTTCAGGATATTATGAGTTTCAGTGCATCTTCAAGGGACTGAGTTTCATTTCATTTTCATGGAATTGTGAGTTTCAAGGGAAGATAAATTTACTGTTGCTCATGCTAAGTCTGTTTTCAGTGTGCCACTAACTGTTTTATCAAATGGCCGTCACTATTTGTGTCGTCAAATTTGAAAGCAGTGCTAGTAGCATAATTGCCTTTGGTGCAGAAGGCTGTGGATTCTACTCCCACACTATTTGGATGGAGTGCTGGTATTGCAGTGCCATTTTGATTGCAAATTATTTGGTGCATTTTAAGGGGGTATAGGGGTTCTACACTCCTGAGTGTGTCCCTCTTTGTATAAGATGCCTAGTAACTATGAACTTCTTGTTGGTTTGTCAGTCATTCTCTATTGCAATATTACCAGCTTACCATTTTTTAATGTAACATAGGCAATTAATTCTTCAAAGGCAGCAGGCACTGAATTTGTATATGAAACACCTGAAATGCAAAGTTGTTTGCCAGTAGCAACCTCTTCATTAGTTATAGATCTCTTTAATGTAGAATTATCTAGACAACTTTTACTTCTGCAAAGATTGTGCTTTTTGAATAATATTGGTGGATTGTAATGACGGAAGTTTTAGTGGCATTTTATGGTTGAAATTTTCTGAAATGGGTAGTTTTATCATTATTGTTTCATTGCTTTGTAGAAGAATGTTCATAAGTACAAATTTAAAACACCATTCTAACAAATGGTGATGTATTGTACAAGGAATATAATTTATAATGAGAGTGAATCAAAGAACACATACATGTGCGCATGGCCCTATAAATGTGTGCAAGGAACCCATGGTTTAAAAACAGTGCAAAACTAAATGTGATCCTCCACTGTCAGATACATTTTCTTTCAATGTGGGTTTCATGCCATTTCAGTGAATGTGAGTTTCAAGGGCAGAGAAGTTTATTGCTCATGCTAAGTCTGTTTTCATTGTGAGACTGTATTGTTTAGCAAATGGCTCAGTGTTAGTGCTATTTTATTTCAATATCTGTAATCATTGTAGAAGTAAATAAGAAAACACATTCCCTATATCTTTATTTAAAATATCTATGATAATTTTTTCCATGGCTTTACATACAAGACCAGTCAGACTTATGGTCTGTGGTTATCCAGGTCAGTAGAAGGCCAAACCTTGTGCTAAGGATTAACTGCTGCAGTCCTCCATTCACTAAGGATGAAACCAATTAGCAGGCTAATGTTGGACGGTGATTTTAGAGGGCTTGATAGCTCATATTTCATGCTATCCAAGAGGTATCCCAGGATATTATCAGGGCCCATTGAGATGGTATTCTTTGCCTTGGACAGTGCATTGAAGACCTATTTGCTAGTGATAGTCAGAAGAGTTATGTTAGGCGGCGTCTTCTGAGAGGTACTGAGGGGAAAAAGGGAGTGAAACTGGAATTAAATTTATCAGCCAATAGGTTTGCTATATCCTCTGATTCTTTTTAAGTGGTTCCATTTACAATTTGTTCAGCACACTGTCATGTTACCTTTGAGGTTGTGAACAAAGCTGATGAAGGCCTTGTGGTTATCCTTTTTCTTTGAGGATATTTCTGCCTCAAATTTGGCTTTGATGGGCTTGATAAGATTTCTGAGTTGCTTATTTAGTTTGAGGGGTTTTATACCTTTCTGGGTATTGTACTTCCTAGTTTTGGCCATGTTTTTCATCCTTTTGTTATATGACTTGTTGATATTGGGATTCCACCAGGGTGGCTTGTTATTTGAGTTGGTTCTCTGCTTATTCCTTGTGGGTACAGTTACCTCACTACAGCTGCTTACATGATGGTATAGGGTTTCCATAAACAATTTGCATAGTGGTAGCAGAGTTCACATCTTTTTGGGGGATGGAAATTTTAGCATGGTATAAGTCATTAGTACAAGGTTTGCTTTGGAATAATTTTTAAATGTTTGAGGGTTAGATGGCATTCACTTGTGACAAGTGTTTGGAAAGGTACATACCAAAAGGGGCATTATAATCACTAAATGATTGGCCTAATGAGTGCCAAGTAGTGGGGAATAATTATATGCCTGGATCTGGATGATATATCTTTAGATATAAGTTGTACAATAAAAAAGGATTTCCCTACAATAGTGAGTATGTTGGGCCCTTTGAAGTCTCACCTTCATGCAAGGGAATGTCTGTTGCAGTCTTTCATTCATCCAACACAAAACCTGTTTTGAGATTTGTATTGAATAGCCTTTGTAGAAGGTTCGACATATCAGTTTTCAGACTAACAAGTAGGCAGTCTACTATGTTATCCAGTCACAATAGACATTATGTTCTTGGCTTTGGGTACTAACTTCACAAATTGTTGAGATATTTGAGGGGATTATAGATGCAGGTATTTGATGTGAGAATACTGGAAGATTGGTGGATGAAGTTCAATCTCAATTAGTTGGCCAGTGGATTGGCCATATCCTCTGGTCCAAGTATGTGATATCATTTCTTATCAGCTCACTGTAGTGCCAGTCATTCTTTGAGATGTCTAGCACAGTTAAAAAAAATACTTTGTGGTTTATCTTTCACCTGAGTTTATATTTTTACCTCATATCAGGCTTTGGTTGACTTGATCACAGTCCAGAGTTTCTTGTTTAGTTTAGCGAGAGTGTTTTTAGCTTTCTGAGTTACATTTATTTTTACATGCAGTGAGTATTTTTTCTTGATTATGCTGCTTTATTTTTGAATTTGGTGTTGCATTTATTTCTGATGGGGGAAGACGTGTCTATGGAACTATTTAAATATACATAGAGCTTGGCAGTAATTATTCTCTACAGTGGAAGCTTGAAACAGGCTTAGTAGAGGGACCCCATCCCCAACTAATGTCCAGTACCCAACATAATCAGAAACCAGCACCACTCAGATACAGTATGTGCACACGAGATCACTTACACTAGCTTACAATGGGGTTGAGAATGGTGTGGTAATTTTCTTTGACATTTTCAATCAAACCTGAGTGTCTTCATTTGTTTTTTCAGCATGTAACAGCATAGGGCTATACATAAAGTGATTGTTTTCATTTCGTGGGAGGGTAGGGAGGCAGTCTGCATTTGCAGATGTTTTTTGTGTTTTCAAGCTGTTCCCTTCTCAGGATATTGGGTGGTATCATGTCAGCTTTGAACATTAAACTTTGAGCAAAACTTATTTCTTCCTTAAATTTCTTTTCTTTCCAGTAATGTTGTTCAGCCTATCACTGGATCATAAGACTAGAAAAAACTCTAAACAAGTTCCTTACAGCATGTAACAGTCCCACTGGTTCTGGGACCTACGGCAATTTTCTTGCTTTAACCAATTTCTTTTCAGCAAATGCTTGAGATTCACAGAATGTAAGCAGGGTAGTAAGGATGTAAATTTCAACAGCTTTAGCTTTTGCTTGATTGACTCCCATGGGTTACATCTTTATTTATTGTCAGTGGCAGTATGAATGTATTCTGTAATATTCAACTTGCTGTGACATCATGT
>NC_056732.1:715086489-715104598 GCF_019279795.1 Protopterus annectens | reverse complement strand
AAAAAATAAAATTGTCCCCCTTTTCCTTTGGGAAAACCAAAAACCTAATTTTGGGGGTTTTCAAAAAAAACCCCCCCCGGAAAAAATACCAAATTTTTAGGGGCCTTTTTGGAATCTGCTCCACTGACTGACTTGATATATAAAACACCAATGGCAGCACAAGATATTTTACAATGGACACCTGAAGCAGAAACGGCTTTCTGCAGGTTGAAGCAATTGATAGCTTCTTCATTAGTTTTAGGACTCCCAAATTATCACAAACGGTTCTTTCAGACTGTAGATTGCAAACAAGGATATATGACGTCAGTGCTGACGCAACAACATGGGGACAAGCAATGCCCCATAGCCTTATTATTCATCGCAGTTAGACCCAATGGCGCGATCCTTGCCTCACTGTGTACAAGCAGTAGTTGCAGCTGCAATGGCAGTACAGGCTTCAGCCTCAGTGGTGTTATTCCACCCTCTCACATTGAGAGTGCCTCATGCAGTCGCAATAATTTTACTGCAAGAAAAAGTAGCATACCTCTCTCCTGCTAGACATCTTTCATGTATGACTATACTGCTGAGCCAACCTCATATGACAATTGAACGATGTATGACATTAAATCCATCAACATTACTTCCAAATCCTGTGGATGGCTGCAGGAAATTGAACAGTTAGCTTTGCCTAGACAAGATCTCACAGATATGCCCTTGGATAATGCCGAGGTGACATATTACGTGGACGGCTCATGCAGAAGGGGCCCTACAGGAAAGAATCTAGTAGGGTATGCAATAGTTACAGACACTGAAATTCTAGAAGCCTAATCCTTACCACATAACTTATCTGCACAAGCAGCAGAATTGATAGCTTTGACGCGGGCATATACTTTAGCAAAAAACAAGTGTGTAAACACATATACTGATAGTCAGTATGCTTTTTCTACAGTACATGTATTTGCACAACAATGGAAAAATAGAGGAATGATAACATCTAGTGGAAAACCTATTAATCATGTGCAATTTATTTTGGAATTATTAGAATCTATTCAGTTACCTACCAAAGTAGCTATTTGTAAATGTGTAGGTCATACAAAAACAACAGGAAGATTTCGAAAGGCAATGCACGAGCTGATGCAGCTGCAAAGCAAGCAGTCTCAGACTCAGAAACTTTACTTTTGAATGAGGAATTACAACCCTCTGAGATTTTAGATTTAGACATGTTAAAAACAATGCAGACACTTACTACAAAAGCAGAAAAGCAAAAATGGGAAAAACGAGGTGCAATTCTTGAAAATGGACTGTACATTTCCAAAGAGAGAAAACCGATATTGCCGTCTAATTTATTTAGATATGCAGCTTTGTTGAGCCATGGGCAGTGCCATGTCTCAACAGGGTACAGTTAGTAAACCGAATATTCCAAACATATGAATACACAAACTACACAAAAAAATTTTGTGCAGCTTGTCATACTTGTAACAAGCACCATGCACAAGGGGCATTTAAAACCAAGCAAGGAAGTTTTCCTATACCACCATATCCATTCCATACTATTTATATGGATTTCATAGAATTGAGTAAGTGTGAAGGGAAGAAATACTGTTTAGTTATTGTAGATATGTTTTCCAAATGAGTAGAAGCTTTTCCAACCAAAAATCCGGATGCAGCAACAGTGGCGTAAAGCCCTCATAAAAGAAGTAATCCCTAGATTTGGCATTCCGGAAAGGATTTATAGTGACAACGGCACACATTTTGTGAACCAGACAATCCAGCAACTTGGGAGATTTTTTGGTATCTCCTTAAAGAACCATTGTGCCTACCACCCACAGTCAGCAGGACTGGTGGAAAGGTACAATGGTACCCTTAAGAATAAACTTAGGAAGTTAGTTGAGGAAACCCAAAAGAATTGGATACACTGTCTGCCTTTTGCACTGCTGAGTATGAGAACAGTTCCAAATGTGAAGGGTTTGATTCCCTTTAAAATGATTTTTGGGAGACCATATTATGTGCCTCAGTGGAAAGCTCTCATGCCCACAGAACAAGAGGCTGACAGTTCATTAGCTAGTTATATGAGGAAACTGTTAACAAATAAATCTGTTTTGCAGTTTAACTCTTTTTCAGATAAGGAACAGACCAGACCGGTAGAAGCAGTTTTGGCCCCCGGGACGTGGGTTTGGCTGAAAGTGATGAAAAGGAAGAATTGGGCGAGTCCAAAGTGGGAAGGACCATACCAGGTACTGTTGGCAACGCCTACTGCAGTCAGAGTGGCCGAGAGTACGTCCTGGGTTCATTTGACACACTGCAAACTGGTAAAGAACTTTCAACTTGATAAAAACTTTGTGATTGATACACAACAGGACCAAGATGGCCAAAAACAAAGCGAATAGAAATTTAGATCAACCCCAGAGATGTTGCATAATCATTTTGTTGAGTATACATTTATTGACTGTAATTGTGACAATTTTCCTCTTGTTGTGGTTTATCCTGCACACAACCACACAAGTGAAAGTGGGAAGGTGTGACGAAACGTCTATAGACTGGCATCCAAATTTTAACACATACCTAGCCATGAAGCGTGTATATGCAGAAACTATGAACATTTCAAATTGCTGGGTTTGTACAGCTATACCAACAGCATATGGAGGACTGATAATGTCCGCTGTCCCCTTGAGGATAAATGAGACTTGGGAGAATTTACTCTTTGATACAGGAACTGTGAGATCACAGGACAAAATAGCTTTATTTTTACCTGTCACACAAAAAGGAATTGTATGTTTTTACAAAAATGATACTCTCCAGGTGGGCTGGAGCAATTGTAATATAACCATATCTTACTGGTGTTATATTAAGAATAGTAATGGCAATATTCTTTGCAATACTAATTATGACTCATATTTGAACTCACTGAAAACAACCATGAATGACATTCGCAAGAATCCTGTTTTGTTTAAACAATTGTCAGTTATAGATCAAAAAATGTTTCATGCAGGGTTAATACGTATTAGTACTAAAGTAGAAAACTGTTATTTTATTTGTGGGAAAAAGGCATATAAATGGTTACCTGAGAATTGGTCCGGCAGTTGTTTTTTGGGTTATCTGGTTCCTGCAATAAGACATACTGCAGAATTGCCTTTGGGTAAGATACGAAATGTGAGAGAAGCAGCCCGAAAACCCGAAGGTCCAGTTGAAAAAACTGTAAATCCAGTTGGAAGAATCAAAGCTGGCTGGAAAGACCATAATACCGTGAAAGACAAAAGTAAATTGACGCATATGAACTTGAGTGACAGTGTTATATCTTGGGCAGGAATATTCCCAGCATATGGAGCAGTCAAATCGATCTGGGAGCTGAGGAAGTTGTCGAAACTTCTCGAAGTAATGAGTAATGCAACTTTTTCTGCCCTAGAACTGGTGACTGATGAACTGAATACAATGAGAACTGTTGTGCTACAAAATCGAATGGCTCTTGACTTCACCCTAGCGGCGAGAAGTGGTACGTGCGCACTTATCAAAGAAGAATGCTGTGTGTACATACCAGACAATAGGCATGAAAT
This sequence comes from Protopterus annectens, assembly GCF_019279795.1. Lineage (NCBI taxonomy): Eukaryota > Metazoa > Chordata > Ceratodontiformes > Protopteridae > Protopterus > Protopterus annectens. Next base: position 715,101,068 of record NC_056732.1, on the reverse strand, counting down.
TAACAACCACCTAGAGGTAATTCAGCAAGTATCAGCCATGACTGAACCAGGCCCAAACCCACTGATGGACTTTTTCCAGAATCTATTCGGGGGTGGGGTTCCATCCTAATGAATATTCTGATTGCCATTTGTGTGGGTATACTCCTAATAGGAGCATGTGTTTGCTGTAGAATTCCCTGCATGAAAAGACTAATCAAAGATTTTATTGATGTATCTGTTACTGAGACCTTGTATCAAGATATTGAGATTGAAAAATTGATCTCAGATGACATTTTTTCTGAAGTATAGATTGAATGACTCACCTGGCTGAAAATCCCAAGTGGAAGAGGTTGGGAGATGAAATGACACTATGCATACTTCAAAATAGAATAAAAAGTATTAATAGGAGGGAAAATGTTAGAAAAATGTGTATTTGAATATATGAGAAATGTTAGTTTAAAAACAAAGTAGTATATAATGCATTTTATTCTATTAATCATATAACAGAAAGGATTAATTCATGTGTAAATGTAAGTAGTTTTGAAACTGCAGTGTGGCTTGAAGCAAACTGACCTCCGACCCTGGCAGATGCTAGCTTAGCAAGTTTTAATGTTTATGCTTTTCACAAGTGATTATCTGCTGGGTCAGGAAATTAAATATGTGAAATAATGAAATCTTCTGATCTTTCCTGCTGGGATGATTTGGCCTTGTATATGTGTTACTAAGATAGCATGCAGCTGGTGGGAAAGTGTTACAGTGAACAAAGATGTGTATTAGAAGATTGAATCCACTATTGTATTCGAACTGATGTGAAACCTTGAAGAAGTAACTTTACAGAAAGACATTATGTCTGACCAGGTGGATAGCAAGGCCGTATTGTTACCAGAGGAAAACTTTTTTAAAATATACAGCATCAGCAGTTTTTATGAACAGAGGACTGTAAGCTAAAGTGATGTAGATGCCCTGTGACATACCACATCAGTAAGGTGGACACAGCTTGAATGCAAAGATTATATAGAATTGTGTGCTTCCTGTTTCATGTTAGACAAAATTCTGTACTTGTACGTTTTTTGCCTCCTGGTGTACACTAGTAAACTTGAACCTGAACCTCCTGTGTATTGAATTCTTAATTTTATTTAACAGTAAGTATGACTGTGGTGTGTGTGAGAGACTGTAGTGTGTGGGTGTGAGTTTGCCTTGTGTGTCTGTTTGTGCAATCGCGGAGTTAGAATATTAAAGTAGGAGGGTGTGGGGGGTGCAGGGGGGCTTGCCCCCCTGCCTATTTGTAGTGTAGGGTGCTGTGGTTGGTAGTTTGGGGCAGTTGAGTATGTATTTGTGTATGTTTTTTGTGTGTGCTATACTTATGTGGTTTTCAGTGTTGTGGGGTTTCGTTGTTTTGCTCTCTGTGTTTTGGTCTTCGGTGTTGTGAGGTTTAGTTGTTCTGAAGTAGACCCATACATATATATATATATATATATATATATATATATATATATATATATATATATATATGTGTGTGTGTGTGTGTGTGTGTGTGTGTGTGTGTATAAGAGACGTAACTGTGTAGCTCTGAAATACCCCCTCAAATTGGGTAATCAAAATCCACCCTGTTCTATTGGAAGAATAAGCTTATCCCACTTGACTCTTGCTGTCTTCCCCTGCCAGATAAAATCCTTCATCTCTTTAAAAATTGCTATTTACAATGTGTCCGGTTGATAAAAATATGCCTGACCAGTGTATAAGACTAAAGGGACTAAAAACATTTTAACTGCTTGCATCTCACTATTGATATCCATATAACAGAGCTTCCATTTTCTCAGTTGTTATATCTGCAGAAATCAGTATGGTGAAACAAAACCAGACTATCTTCATAAAACAAACAAGTTTTATTTGGACAAACAACCATAAGTGCTTTCACAGTATTTAAAATCACCACCATGCCTTCTCATTTATACAGGTTAGCTTAAAATCACATGATACAGAAACAATTACCTCTTAAAGGCACAAAACTATACTCTATACAAAATATTCTAAAAACTATAAAATCGCTACATATAGAGAATATGTATATATAATTCTAAACAGAAATAATAAACAAATTATCATTTTACCTAAGAAGTGTATGTGCTTTTAACATCGGTCTTATCGGAACTTCATCATTAAGACCTGTGCCAGTATCAGCTCTAAGTCTAATTATCCATTTACTCTCCAGAGACTCAGTGGCATTGCTTATGTCACCCCCTCTCAGATCTATTTCTGTCTTGCCTATAACCAAAAATTTAAACTTGTTTTCAGAACAGGTTTCTCCCACAAGTTTAGCAAGGGCATTACTTCTAGAACCATTCCTGATGTTACATAGATGTTCCCTTACTCTATCCTTCAGACGTCTATCAGTCTTTCCTACAAAACATTTTTTGCATATAACACAACGTGCCAGATATACTATGTGCATGCTATTACATGTAGCCTCAACACTAAACCTATATAATCTACCTTGATCTGGATGTAAAAATACTTCATTTTATCATGTCTCCATATGTATGGATATTTCTGAACCAATTTGTATGTGGGTACATAATTTACCGCTATTGCCTTTGTTATAGCTTCATTAATTTTGTATCCTGGAAAATTTTGAAATTGTCTCAGTATGTTCTACAACACTGTAATTTTTTATCTTTTTGGTTTTGTCAGAGATAAAATAATGTCATCTGCAAATAGAGCCAGCTTTTCTTGACTACCATACCAATATATCCTTGCATTTATGAGTCCCTTATTTTCTTTCCCAATGGTTCTAAATACAATGCAAATATCAAAGGGGAGAGAGGGCATCCCTGCCTGATTCCTCTGCTCAAGCAGAGATTATCAGAGAGGACCCCACCCACTTTAAATTTTGCCTCTGTTCCCTCATATATCCTCCTAATCAACCTTATAATTTTATCAGGGAATGCAAATGCTTCCATTGCCCTGCTCATAAAGTTTCAGTTTACTCTGTCAAATGCTTTCACTGCATCAAGACCCACCAACAACAGTGGTATTTTTCTTACATTCTGCTTCGTTCTGGATTGTCAGTGTTCTGTTAATGTTGTCAAATGTTTGCCTCCCCTCCACAAAACCACATTGATCCATATCTACCAATTTTCGAATCACTTTTTTGACTCTTTTAGCCATTATAGGCATCAACACTTTATAATTATGGTTTAGTATTGAAATGGGTCTGTATGAAGTTAGATCTAATGGATTTTTACCTTCTTTAAGAATTACAGCTACCATCACTTTTTTACAGGTTGTTGCTACTTGTCCTCCTCTTAAAATACTGTTAAACAAAATCTTCCAGATCTTTGTCAGTTTTTCCCTCCTAGCTTCCAAACTTCCACAGGAATACCATCTATTCCTGGGGACTTTCCTGTAGATTGGCATTTGTATCGCATTTCCTCTTAGCCTAACTGTTAGTAATTGAGCTTCCTCTACCTCTAACCTTGGCATATTTAATTCTTCCATAAACATTTCCATTAATTTAAGTTAACCCTTTAATCCTACACCAGCATCATGCAAATAATCTAGGGATATAAATACATTTTTGTGACAAAGAAAATGACAGGTTATAAAAGGATGTCATTTCCTATCCTTCACTGATGTTAATGGGGCATTTAATATTAAGCTTATAAGTTTAGAGAGAAACCTACACTGGTCAAGTCAACGTTATCTGAAAAAACATGAAAACATTCCTTAAATAAGATGGCATTCTGCCTGACTACCAGACTGCCGACGGAATTGTGAGTTTGGGTTTCAATATATTTTCAAGGTATTATGAGTTTCAGTGCATTTTCAAGGGACTGAGTTTCATTTCATTTTCATGGAATTGTGAGTTTCAAGGAAGATAAATTTACTGTTGCTCATGCTAAGTCTGTTATCAGTGTGCCACTGTTTTGTTTATCAAATTGTCGTCACTATTTGAGTTGTAGAATTTGAAGGCAGTGTTAGTAGCATAATTGCCTTTGGTGCAGAAGGCTGTGAATTCTACTCCCACACTATTTGGACGGAGTGCTGGTATTGCAGTGCCATTTTGATTGCGGATTATTTGGTGCATTTTAAGGGGGTATAGGGATTCTATACTCCTGAGTGTGTCCTCCTTTGTATAAGATGCCTAGTAACTATGAACTTCTTGTTGGTTTGTCAGTCATTCCCTATTGCAATATTACCAGTTTACCATCTTTTAATGTAACACAGGAAATTAATTCTTCAAAGGCAGCAGGCACTGAATTTGTAGATGAAACACTTGAAATGCAAAGTTGTTTGCCAGTAGCAACCTCTTCATTAGTTATAGATCTCTTTAATGTAGAATTATCTAGACAACTTTTACTTCTGCAAAGATTGTGCTTTTTGAATAATATTGGTGGATTGTAATGACGGAAGTTTTAGTGGCATTTTATGGTCGAAATTTTCTGAAATGGGTAGTTTTATCATTATTGTTTCATTGCTTTCTAGAAGAATTTTCATAACTGCAAATTTAAAACACCATTCTAACAAATGGTGATGTATTGTACAAGGAATATAATTCATAATGAGGGTGAATCAAAGAACACATACATGTGCACATGGCCCTATAAATGTGTGCAAGGAACCCATGGTTTAAAAACAGTTCAAAGCTAAACGTGATCCTCCACTGTCAGATGCATTTTCTTTTAATGTGGGTTTCATGCCATTTCAGAGAATGTGAGTTTCAAGGGCAGAGAAGTTTACTGCTCATGCTAAGTCTGTTTTCATTGTGAGACTGTATTGTTTAGCAAATGGCTCAGTGTTAGTGCTATTTTATTTCAATATCTGTAATCATTGTAGAAGTAAATAAGAAAACACGTTCCCTATATCTTTATTTAAAATATCTATGATAATTCTTTCCATGGCTTTACATACAAGACCAGTCAGACTTATGGTCTGTGGTTATCCAGGTCAGTAGAAGGCCAAACCTTGTGCTAAGGATTAACTGTTGCAGTCCTCCATTCACTAAGGATGAAGCCAATTAGCAGGCTAATGTTGGACAGTGATTTTAGAGTGCTTGATAGCTCATGTTTCATGCTATCCAAGAGGTATCCCAGGATATTATCAGGGCCCATTGATATGGTATTATTTGCCTTGGACAGTGCATTGAAGACCTATTTGCTAGTGATAGTCAGAAGAGTTATGGTAGGAGGCATCTCCTGAGAGGTATTGAGGGGAAAAAGGGGGTGAAACTGGAATTAAATTTATCAGCCAATAAGTTTGCTATATCCTCTGATTCTTTTTAAGTGGTTCCATTTAGAATTTGTTCAGCACACTGTTACCTTTGAGGTTGTGAACAAAGCAGTTGAAGGCCTTGTGGTTATCCTTTTTCTTTGAGGATATTTCTGCCTCAAATTTGGCTTTGATGGTCTTGATAAGATTTCTGAGTTGCTTATTTAGTTTGAGGGGTTTCATACCTTTCTGGGTATTGCACTTCCTACTTTTGGCCATGTTTTTCATCCTTTTGTTATACGACTTGTTGATACTGGGATTCCACCAGGGTGGCTTGTTATTTGAGTTGGTTCTCTGCTTATTCCTTGTGGGTACAGCTACCTCACTGCAACTGCTTACATGATGGTATAGGGTTTCTGTAAACAATTTGCATAGTGGTAGCAGAGTTCACATCTTTTTGGTGGATGGAAATTTTAGCATGGTATAAGTCATTAGTACAAGGTTTGCTTTGGAATAATTTCTAAATGTTTGAGGGTTAGATGGCATTCACTTGTGACAAGTGTTTGGAAAGGTACATACCAAAAGGGGCATTATAATCACTAAATGATTGGCGTAATGAGTGCCAAGTAGTGGGGAATAATTATATGCCTGGATCTGGATGATATATCTTTAGATATAAGTTGTACTATGAAAAAGGATTTCCCTACAATAGTGAGTATGTTGGGCCCTTTGAAGTCTCACCTTCATGCAAGGGAATGTCTGTTGCAGTCTTTCATTCATCCAGCACAAATCCTGTTTTGAGACTGGTATTGAATAGCCTTTGTAGAAGGTTCAACATATCAGGTTTCAGACTAACAAGTAGGCAGTCTACTATGTTATCCAGTCGCAATTGGCTTTGGGTACTAACTTCAGAAATTGTTGAGATATTTGAGGGGGTTATAGATGCAGGTATTTAATGTGAGAATACTGGAAGATTGGTGGATGAAGTTCAATCTCAATTAGTTGGCCAGTGGATTGGCCATATCCTCTGGTCCAAGTATGTGATATCATTTCTTATCAGCTTACTGTAGTGCCAGTCATTGTTTGAGATTTCTAGCACAGTTAAAAAAAATACTTTGTGGTTTATCTTTCACCTGGGTTTATATTTTTACCTCATATCAGGCTTTGGTTGATTTGATCACAGTCCCAAGTTCCTTGTTTAGTTTAGCGAGAGTGTGTTTAGCTTTCTAAATTACATTTATTTTTACATGGGGTGAGTATTTTTTCTTGATTATGCTGCCCATAGGGCTTTATTTTTGAATTTGATGTTGTGTTTATTTCTGAGGGTGGAAGACGTGTCTATGGAACTATTTAAATATGCATAGAGCTTGGCAGTAAATTATTCTCTACAGTGGAAGCTTGAAACAGGCTTAGAGGAACCCCATCCCCAACTAATGCCCAGTACCCAACATAATCAGAAACCAGCACCACTGAGATACAGTATGTGTACACAAGATCACTTACACTAGCTTACAATGGGGTTGAGAATGGTGTGGTCATTTTCTTTGACATTTTCAATCAAACCTGAGTGTCTTCATTTGTTTTTTCAGCATGTAACAGCATAGGGCTATACATAAAGTGATTGTTTTCATTTTGTGGGAGGGTAGGGAGGCAGCACAGATATGCTTTTTGTGTTTTCAAGCTGTTGCCTTCTCAGGATATTGGATGGTATCATGTCAGCTTTGAACATTAAACTTTGAGCAAAACTTATTTCTTCCTTGAATTTCTTTTCTTTCCAGTAATGTTGTTCAGACCATCACTGGATCATAAGACTAGAAAAAACTCCAAACAAGTTCCTTAAAGCATGTAACAGTCCCACTGGTTCTGGTGCCTAGGGCAATTTTCTTGCTTTAACCAATTTCCTTTCAGCAAAGGCTTGAGATTCACAGAATGTAAGCAGGGTAGTAAGGATGTAAATTTCAACAGCTTTAGTTTTTGCTTGATTGACTCCCATGGGTATACATCTTTATTTATTGTCAGTGGCAGTATGAATGTATTCTGTAATATTCAACTTGCTGTGACATCATGTGTTCCACTTATATATGTATGTATATATATATATATATATATATATATATATATATATATATATATATATATATATATATATCTATATATATATATATATATATATATATATATATATATATATATACACATACACTAATTTGTTTGTGTTTTTTTTTCCACTTTGAGCGTTATTCTTCAAAACTACCATAATAATTAGTTTGAATCTTCTCTTTTTTCCTTATCTTCTACATGATTGTCACACCCTTTCCTATGTAAATATGCTTCTAGTATTATTATATTGTTTTGTAATCTTTGTACTCATGTTCTTGATGTTAATCTCCATTGACAATGTATTACATTTTTATTTTCCTGAACTATTAGTGTAATTGGAGCTTAAAAATAAATAAAAAAATAAATAAACTGAGCCCAGCTAAAATGTATTTGTTGTTGGGAATTTAGATTTACCATTCCAAAAGGCTTAGTGTGAGTGTAGGCCGTAGGAGTGATCAGCCATTGCCAGGTAACCCATGTGGGTGGAAGGGTGTGAGTGTAGGCCATAGGAGTGAGCTGCGATTACCAGGTGACCCATGCGGGTGGAAGGGAGGTAGCTGTGGCTCATAGCTTGGGTGTTACCTCGGGAGAGTTCTATATGTTGTATCTCAGACTACAATTCTGCGGAGCACGTGCTGCCTAGAACCGGCCAGTTCTTTAGTCGGCAGCACTGCTGGAGCTCTAATGAGCCACTACAGGAGTTAGGAGCTGCAAGGGGAAGAAGGGTAATCTTGGGGAGGGCAAACTGATCTATACTACTGTAACTGGAAAGATATTTTGTTTTTTGACTTACGGAAGATGTACCTTTGGAATGAAATGTTCATGCAGCATGTAAGTAATTACTACCATGGCATATACTTGCAAGTGATCTGTTCAGAGATCAGCAATATGAAGGGGCGTGGCTTGGTCAGCAGTGTTAATGTGGGTGTGGCGTTCTGAGGGGGCAGCAGTCTGGGAGCTGTGAGTACAAATTTGAAAATCCTGGCTACACCCCTGTCTGGGCTAGGAGCTTCTTTCTATTGTCTTAAGACAGAGATAATTGCTAGGTTTCACATGTAAAGTGTCTTTTATTGCTGTGACTTCCTGGCAGCTGCAGATCACAAAGAAATGTTATATTTTAAGTTAGGTGAGCCTGGGAAACTTAAGCAGAACTGACAAGAATGATGTAATCTGAAATGACTCAGCAGTAATGTGTATTATCAATTTAAGAACTATCTCAACAGAAAGAGATTGCATTTTGCATTTGTCCTTAGACCTGTTAACAACTCACTAGCACTGTGCCTTGCTCTGTAAATAGGTTATTTAGAACAGTGATTTCTCTTAGAAATAGATAGAACTACAGTAAGATTAGTGTAGATGTTTTCTATATTTATGTCAGACTGTCCTACAATGTTGTTTTAAAGTAATTCCTGTGATTTTTGAACTCTCTAATGACATTGTGTTGAAGCAATGAGTATTGTCTTGTGATTTTATTATTTATTATTAATTATTTTAAACCTTTTAACTGTGGTTGTTTTATGTAGAGATAATTTAAGCTCTTAAAGTACTTGCATGTATTTGGTGATACTGTAGAAGCCACTCCAATAGCCTTGCTGTTCATCACACTATTTGGGTAACAGTAACATTGCACAGTAGAATTGGACACCCTTTGGTAAGGGCCTTTATAGTAGCTGATAGTAGAGGCTGTTGGCAGCTGGTACTACCTTATGGTCTGGCCAGAAGGGGGCATAGCTAGTAAACCTGTGCCAGCCTTCCCCAGGAGTGTCTGTGTGTTGTATATAATTTATATCTCAAAGTGTGTGTGTGTGTGTGTGTGTGTGTGTGTGTGTGTGTGTGTGTGTGTGTGTGTGTGTGTGTGTGGGTGTCAGCTACTTGGGCAGGGACACGAAGCACTAGTTGGACAGAGAGGATGCTGGAGGTTTTGAATTGACCACTCGGCTGAGATCTGATCCCTGTAGCTGTGCCAGTGGAGGAGTCTTACTGGGGATCAGGAGAGAAAGGGAGAAACCAGCCCCAGACTGACTGTGATCTCGGTGTGTTCTTAAGGGAAATTGTACTTTACTGTGTGTGTACTTGTTATCCTCCCAATCTGGATGCCCCTCACTGGTGCTAGTGATAAGGATTGAAGCTCCTTGATTACTGGGCCAGTGCATGGGTGTCACACATAGTCACACATAGTACTGCATAAACAAATCTACATATGGGGGCAAAGGCATCCCTATAGCTGTGCCTTTCAATTGTACAAAACAGTCATATTTGTTGAAAAAAATATGTTTTTATTTAAAATAGTCTCAGTCAATGTCATAATGCTACAGTATTACAATGTATTATAAGGCCAAGGACCTTGGATGAGATTACTATAGGCTTTGCACCAGTCAGCCCTAGTATAATATACCGTATCACTAACATACAAGATTTTGCTCCTGCCTGATTTTTAAGGGCATCTTCCTATTCCACTGACATCCTAATTTGAAGTGAAAAACTTTGACCCTATTTTTGAATTTACTACCCTTTGCTTAACCACATTAGTGTTATTCCTAGTACCTTTTTCATGGATAAGAAAATCCAGCCCTAAAATACTACCCATCTTCTCATGTTTTAAACATTTACATTCCCATATTCAGTCATCTCTATACATCCTGTAAATCACAGAGTATAGTCTCAGCTTATTCAGTGTCTTCTGATAGCCGGTATCCTTCATGCTCTGCATTCTCCTGGTGAAAATCTTTGTACCTTTTTTTAATTTATTCAGTTGTAATTTAGAATATATACAAAACTCACTCTTATACTCCATTATAGATCCTATTATGGCTTTGTACATTGTTATCAGTAATCCTGAATGGATATCACTCTAAACATTGTGTGTATAGTAGCATAACATGATTCTAAGACCTTATTTATATGGCAATATAACTGCAAATTGTTGTCAATTAACTTTCAAAAGTCCTCATAATGCTCACAAATTCCCCAAATCTCCTCATATATATTACGAACATTTGTTCTGCCAAAATGCATAAATTAGTTTTAGCAAACTTAATTGAAACTCCATTAGTCTGAACCCAATTCATATAATGTATCTAAATAACTTTGCAAATCCTAATAATCTCCCATTGATATAACTACCCCTGCAATGTTGGCATAATCTGCAAATGTATTTAACCAACATTTAGAATCTAGAGGAAAACTTGCCATATATACATGAAATAATAAGGGTCACAATATGGCTCTTTGAGGGACTCCCTTACTAATTTTTTACTTTCTTAGATCTTAATCCATGAATACAAATCCATTCCTTCCCGTTATCCAACCAATTAACAACCTACATAACTAAATACTTGTTGAATTTCCATTGTGACAAAGATTTCAAAATAGAGCTGTAAGAAACAGAATTAAGGGCATACGCTAAGTCAACATAAATTGGTAACTTTTCACCCAAAGCCCTTGTTATTTCTACATAAAAACTAATTAAATTAGTAATGGTGGCTCTTACATAACTAAAGCCATGCTGTTATATATCACAATAACCTTGGTATTCTGATTGCATCAATATTCCTAGTATAGAATGTTCAAATGTTTTACTAACTATGCTCATTAGACTTATTGGCCTAAAATTACTCACACTATGTGAAGACTAACCTTTATCCATTGAAATAATATTTGCACCTTTCTAAAAGAAGGAACATGCTTAGCTATTAAGCTACTTTGGAATAAGTAGGTTAATTATTCCAGTATTGCCATCTTAATACCCTTCAGGAAGAACCCATTAATCTCATCTGGGCCTGGAAAGGAGTGTTGTTTAATTTTATGTAAAACTTCTGAAACTCATTACTTTGTCACCAGAAGGACAGTATATTCATTGTTAACATTCACAAAATTTATACTGGGAGAAGAAAGGCTTCCAACCACTTAGGTAGAAGAAAAGTTGGCAAAACTTTCAACTACTTCAGACAAGTCTGAAACATTTTTTCCTTACTGGAAATCCATGTATTGTCATTACATCATTTTCTACATTACCTCACATACTTAAAGAAGCTCTTATTATCTAAAACGTGTACCCAGCTTATACTTGTATGCTGCTTTGTCTCATCCAATTTTTTTTCTTAAAGATACAACCATTTTAATAAGTACTTTCTGGTTATTTCTTCTTGGATTCATCTTCATATTCTACCAACATCACTTTTTCTTATTAAGCAAATATGTCATCTTTTTACTGAACTGGGGAGAAGGGGGTCCTCAATTTCTTTCCCAAATTACCGTTTTTATTGGGACAAAAAATTCTATAGTATTTTGAATCTTACCATAGAAGATGTCCCACATTTACTGAATATTCCTACCTGAAAACTCTGCTCTCCATCTCCAGTTTTTTTCCATAATTTTCAACAGCTGAGAAGTTTGTACTAAAACAATTGCTCTTAATATATTTTCTTTATACTTTCTTGAATTTCATAATGCAAAAAAACACTTAATTACGTAGTGATCGTAACTAGACAAAGGTTCTGTAACATTTACTTCAGGTATTATTATTTCTACACAAAATAACGAAGCTGGATACTGCTCAGTTCAGTAGAAAAAAGGTTTAATTCCAGCAAACAAACAGTACAAGATGAGCGCTTTCGGGCAATAGCCCTTCTTCAGATAAAAACTTAACTAATAAAACTTCTATTTAAATATATGTTTGACCAATCAGAATCAATAAAAAACCCACCTTTTACTTAAGGTGGGCTTAAGGGGGACCACATCATTCAAGCCTGGATCTGTAACAATAGTACTCTAGTATCCATCTAGATTCGGCTAATTCAGTGTTTAGTTTAATGTCCCCTATTAAGTCAACCTTAAATTTAATAACCCTAAATAAAAACTTATTAGGGTAATCCCTCACATGCCTGTACAAGCGTTATGCTCATCACTATTCCTAATACTAGACATGTGCTGTAGGATCCTAACCTTTAACATTGATTGGTCTTCCCTACATAAAACATGGACAAGAATTTGCACTCAGCTATGTACACTAGATCAGTAGTCCTACAAGTGGCCCTACCTTGAATAAAACACTTTCCTAACGGATGCCTAAATTCAATTCCTTATTTATAAGTCCACAGGCCTTGCAGGGCCTTACGGAACAGTACCGCTCCTATTGGTCTCAAATCCTTAACTAGTTTCTTCTCCTTGCATAACATATCTTTTAGGTTTTTATTCCTTTTATATGTAAACATGGGGCGTTCACCCACCATTTCTCTCAACCCTTCATCACTGGCAATTATATTCCAGTTATTACTTATAATGTCACAGATCCCTCTCATATCACTACCATAAGTGAGTGTCACCATGACCACCATCTCAGTCTAGGGCATTATCTATATTTCTGTTACTAGCATTATCTTTTTGATGTAGCCATGGCCTATATCATGCCTGTGTCAAGGCAAGAATGGTTTTTCTTCAAACTTGTTCAGAAAAGAGTGCTGGAGAAACACTCTGCTATCATTTGATAGCATGCACCCAAGGCATACTTTTTCGAATGTGGTGCAAGGCCAGATAAGCAGGATTTCTAGGATTGTTACTGATAATACATTGTTTGATAAGGAGATCCAACAACTTGGTGAATGCTTCTCTAATAGGGGCTACAATGAGAAGTTGGTCAATGATATTATGATGAAGAATAAACCCCTTAGAAGTAATAAATATAGGCCATGGCTACATCAAAAAGATAATGCTAGTAACAGAAATATAGATAATGCCCTTAGACGTGATGGTCATAAGGTGACACTCACTTATGGTAGTGATATGAGAGGGATCTGTGACATTATAAGTAATAACTGGAATATAATTGCCAGTGATGAAGGTTGAAGAAATGGTGGTGAATTAATGCTTACATATAAAAAGGAATAAAACCTAAAAGATATGTTATGCAAAGAGAAGAAACTAGCAAGGATTTGAGACCAATAGGAGGAGCGAGGCTCCGTGTTCCGCACCCCTGCAAGGCCTGTGGACTTACTAAATAAGGGAATCTCGAATTTAGGCATCGATGAAATGTTTTCAAGGGTAGGGCCACTGCTGGAGACTACTGATCAGTGTACATACGCTTGAGTGCGGATTCTTGTCCATGTTTTTACTGTGGGAAGACCAATCAAATGTTAAAGGTAAAGGATCCTATGTCTAGTATTAGGAAATAGTGATGAGCACTAACGCTTATGCAGGAAACATGTGAGGGGATTACCCCACGATAAGTTTTATTTAGGGTTATTAACTAAATTTAAAAGGTTGATTAATGGGGGACATTAAACGTAAACACTGAATTAACCTAATCTAGATGGATGAAGTTAACAGCACATAGGATCCAGGCTTGAATGTCGTGTGGTCCTCTCTTAAGCGCCACCAAGTAAAGGCGGTTTTTTATTGATTCTGATTGGTCAAATACATATATTTAAATAGGTTTTATTAGTTAAATTTTATCTGAAGAAGGGCTACTGCCAGAAAGCGCTCATCTTGTACTGTTTGTTGTTGGGCTAAACCTTTTTCTACTGAACTGAGCAGTATCCAGCTTCGTTATTTTGTGTGGTGCTATTGGTTGTCTGCGTTTGCTGGATTTTGGCAGAGCAACACCCTTTATTTTCTGTATTATTATTTCTCTCTGTGCCAAGACCACATCTAGTAAATTAACCCCCTCACTAAGTTTTACATTGGACATACTGAAGTGCATATAACACACTAATTTCAAATAACACTATTCTTTCAATATTAGCTTTGCCTTTTGTGATGTCCATGCACTGGCCCAGCAATCAAGGAGCCTCAGTCCTCACCACTAACACCAGTGAAAGGCGTCCATACAGGGAAAGGATAATAAATACACACAGTAAAGTACAATTTCCCGTAAGAGCACACAGAGATCACAGTCAGCCTGGGGCAGGTTTTTCCCTTTCTCTACTGGTCCTCAATAAGACTCCCGACTGGCACAGCTATAGAGTCCAGATCTCAGCCTAGTGGGCAAGCTAAAACCTCCAGCACCTTCTCTGTCCAACCAGTGCTTCATGTCCCTGCCCAAGTAGCTAACACACACACACACACACACACACACACACACACACACACACACACACACACACACACACACACACACTTTGAGATAAGAGTTGTATGCAATCACACAGCCACTCTTGGGGAAGGCTAGCACAGGTTCTCCAGCTGTGCCCCTTTTCTGCTCAGTCTAAAAGGTGAGTACCAACTGCTGAATGCTACCCACTAATATTTACCACAGCTATTCAAAGGCCCTTAAAAGGGTGTCCAATTATTACTGA
>NC_056732.1:715068852-715085989 GCF_019279795.1 Protopterus annectens | reverse complement strand
AATGGGGATGGTAAATAGCAGGAGGTCTCTAGAAGTGAGATTAACCTGGCTTATAGGAACCTGGATTTGATCCTGGAGGATAATTTGCTTCAGGGGGTTATCGACAGACAGTTATATGAATTTTTGTGGGTTCCTAAGCCTGTGATTCCAGGTGTTTTGGAGATTCCTAAAACCCATAAGGACATCCAAAACCCCCCTTTGAGACCCATTGCCTCTTCTGCCCATTCTAAGACACAGCCTTCGGCTTTATATGTTGACAACAAGTTGAAACCTTTTTATGGGTTGTTTCATCATATTTTAATTGACTCTTGGGATTTTTTGAACAAGTTTAAGGAAGTGGATTTTAATAGGAATTACACTTTCCTTATGATAGACATCAAGGATTTATTTAGTGTGATACCCCAGGACACTGGGCTACCCTGGTTCGAGGAGATCATTGTGGGTTTTGATTTCCTCTCCTCCCTGGAATTCCGGTTAGTGCTTGAGAATATGGAATTGGTGCTCAGTAATAACTTTTTGTTTATCAAAGAGCATACTACAAGCAGACTGGGGGGGTTGCTATGGGGGCCTCGTGTGCCCCCATTTTTGCCAATATAGTCATTTTGTATTGAGAGCAGCATTTTCTATTCACCTCACCCTTTTATGAACACATGAGATGTTATTTCCGTTACCTGGATGATATTTTTATTGTGTGGAGGGGACCGAAGGCGACTATTGCCCCATTTTTGGAGTTTATTAACCAAACTACCAATTTTTTGTAATTTACATCCTGTGTGACAGAGGATGATGTTCATTTTTTGGATGTGCAGATTAGGAAAGATCTTAGACACAATAGGTATGTCTCCTCTGTTTACCGTAAGAAATATTTCTCCAATTCTTATCTCCACTTTAAGAGTGAACATCCATATTCACAGAAAAGAAACACTGTCAACGGCCAAATGGTCAGGGCAGCATGGATGACCACACTCAAGGATGAATTGACTTCTGAACTAGAGTATATAGGTGAACTTTTTGTCAAGCGTGGGTACCCTGAACACTTGGTTGTCTCTGACTAATAAGGTTTTACAAAAATGGGGAACTAGATACATACCCATTTTGTCCATTGATAATAATAGAGGGGCAGTTTCAGATAGTATTGTGTTATCCAATATACAAATGGAAGCAAAGGCTACTAATGTTCCCCCCAGTAAAGACATCTATTTTGTGATGGACTTCCATCGGGACACCTATCTTATGAAAAATATTATACAGACTTATTGGGACATTTTTGCTAGTATGCCCAACATCCTTGATTTTTTTTCTGGGAAACTGAAATATAGTTTGAAAAGGGGGAGGAACTTTAAAAATATTTTTGAGAGTTGTAAATCAGATTCTACCCCTAGATTAAGGACAGGGACACACAAATGTGGAAGGTGCCCCCAGTGCCCTTATGTGGCCAGTGTAGATGTACTGCATGTTGGGGGACCAATTGGATTGCTAAAGGGCAAGGGTTACTTTAATTGTCACTCTAAAGGGGTAGTATACCTGGCCTACTGCTCCTCATGTTTTGCATTTTATGTTGGCAAAACAGAGAGAACCTTAAGACAGAGAATTTATGAACACCTGTATGAGGTACCCAGGAGAAAGGAAACTAATGCCTTATTCAAACACACTTTGGTGTGTGCGGATTACTCCTTTAAATTTTGGGTGTTGGAGCAGGTTAGACCCTTTGGAAAGAGGGGGAGACTGGGAAACCAGTTTAGAGTATTGTGAGTTACTGTGGCAACTAAAGTTTGGTGCCTGTTCAGCCCCTGGCTTAAATGAACACTATTCTATTTTACCAGCTCTGAAGAAAAGGGCTTTAAAATAAAACAGAATTATGCAGTGTTTTTATATATTCACATTCAGTGACCTTATATGTTTTACATACATATATTTTTTACTTAACCACATTCTGTTTTTCTGTTATTTTATCTTTGTTTCTTGGCACAATTGCTGTTATCCATTTTTAGAATCACCTGACTGCTTTTATTAATCACTTGACTGGGTTTTGACCAATGGAGAATTGTCATTCTTAACTAGCTTGACTATTTAAGGACTGATTAATTAGTGCTGTGTTATTCTGAAGAAGTTCCCTTGTGGAATGAAAGTGCTAAATCTGTTGGTGTCTTGGATTATTAAAGGACTCATTTTATATTACTCCTGCAGTCTGGTGGATTTTTGGATTTTCTTGGCAACCAGTGTGCCTAACTGAGTATATTCTTGGTGATTTATGATTTTTTACTCAGTTATTTTCCACCTTTTTGTTTTCTTGGTAAATATTAATGTAAGCCACAGGCTTGTTCTCTTAAATGTGAAAAGACTGCATTCGATATTGAACTGCAAAAATGTAACAACAGTGCACTCTGCTGTAAGAAAGCTAAGTCAAGCATTTTATGACTGTCTTTGATGTCAAAATTCGGAGCCGATATGTCTAGAGGGAGGCATCTTGCCTATTGTTTTAAGACCAGAGTTAATGGCTAGAATTTGCATGTATAAATGTCCTTTTTTGCTCTGAAACTCTCCAGGTGCAACTAACAGTAGGCAATACTGCAATCCAAATTGTAGCTTGCTACAGATCCCCCACCATGACCCAAAATTTTCACTACACCTTTCTAAACATACTCGAAAATATTAAGATACAACCAAACACTCTAATACTGGGTGATTTCAACTACCCTGCCATTAACTGGGAAAACTACTCGTGTACCAACACCTATGCCCAGCGGTTCTTGGAATTCATAAATTGCAACGCCCTGGATCAATTAATCCTTAGTCCCACCAGGGGCTCCAATATCCTAGACCTGGTCATTACCAACATGGGAAATCGATGCTCCACACCTATGGTCACCACCTCAGTCAGGTATGCCCATACGCTAATCACTCTTGACATCCACCACCCCAGTAAGAAACCTCCGTAAAAAACTTCTCCAAAGCCAACTTCATGCTACTCAAGTCAGAAGTGACAAACTTCATGACACCCATACAGACGGGAACTGAAAGTTCGACTGCTGAATCCTACACTAAGGTACTGTATGAGCACATCCACTCATGCATCAATCGTGTCATCCCCAGTAGAACCAAGATGCTCTCCTCCAAAAAAAGGAAGCCAGTCTGGTGGTCTCTTGACATAAACAAACTTTACAACAAAAGAAAAAAACTGTTGCAGAAAAGAGGAAAATCCCAGGACGGAAAAAAAACTCTATTACCAGCCTCAGTAAGAAGCTGAGATCCCTCATAAAATCCTCCAAAGCTAGTTACGAAAATAAAATTGCCAAACATTCCAAAGACAACCACAAGGCATTCTATAGCTATGTCAAGAATCTAAATGGCAATGCTCAGATCTGCTCTGAGCTACAACAGAATAGCATTCAATATACTGATCCCAAGGATATTGCCAATATCCTGGCAGATCAATTCAGTGCAAACTTCACCCCCCTCTCACCCCCTAAAGGGCCCATCTCAATACCAAAAGATTGCCAAATTCTGGTAATAACGGCCACAAAGGTAAAAAAAATGCACTCTCCAAATCTAAGAATACAGCATCCATGGGACCAGACGACATCCCAGGCTGTGAACTACATGAACTACAAAATGAACTGGTACCTCACCTAAGTGTCACGTTTAATCATAGCCTCACCTCAGGCTTTGTGCCCACTGAGTGGCGCACAGCTACAGTTATCCCACTCCACAAGGGGGATCCAACTTGGATCCCGGGAACTACTGCCCCATTTGACTAACGCCCGTTTGACAAGCCTGATCTGCAAGGCCATGGAATGTATTATCATGGAACTTATAAACAAAGACACTGGAAACCTTCAAACACTGGACCCCACGCAGTTTGAGTTCGTGAAGGGCTGATCTTGTCTCCTTAACTTGATTGACTTCTTCAAATCAGTCTCCAGAGCCATGGACAAGGGTAAGGTGGTCCACACAGCCTATCTGGCCCTTGCCAAGGCCTTCAACACCATCCCCCACTCTGGATTCATAGATAAACTAACTAAGCTGGGCATTAATCCCTATGTCACTTGATGGGTTGCCAACTGGCTTACTGACAGAACCCACAATGTAAAAGTAGCTCCAGACAAGTAACAAGTGGAGTACCTCGGGTTCAGTCCTGGGACCATTCTTGTTTGGCATCTACTTCTCTGAAGGACAGGCCAAGACTAAGGGACTCTGGCTAACAAAGTTTGCAGATGACTGCAAACTGGGAGCCATTATTGAACACTCAAATGATGTGGATATTCTACAAAAGGGCCTTACAGAAACAGATGCTTGGTGCCAGAGCCATGGGCTCAAGTTCAATGCCAAGAAATGTATAGTTATTCCCTTTGGGAAAAAACATGTACCCATGAATTACCACATAGGTGGCAGTACACTAAACACCAAAAGTGTGATAAGAGACTTAGGGACACAGGTGGACAGTGGTCTTACCTTCAATAACCACATTGCCACAACAGTCAGGAAATCCTTCTATGTGGCACACCTCATCACTAAGGGCTTTTCATCCAGAAAAAAGGAGGTCATTGTCCCACTGTACTCATCCCTCATTAGACCCATTATAGAATACAACATTTGGTATGTAGCTCTCAAGACATCTGCAACAACTGGAAAGGCAGCAGAAATACCTCACTAAAAGAGTCACAGGCCTAAAGTAGATGCCCTATGCTGACCGTCTAAAAAACTCCACCTATATCGTATACTCAGAGGCGATCTCTGCTTAACATACAAGGCCATGTCAGACCCAGAGCTGTTGGACATCCTACACTTAAAGAAATCCCAATTCCTCAGAGACACACGCTCCAGGGATCTAAACCTTGTTATCACAATGAACAAAACATGCTGGAGGGATAGGTTCCTGACCCAGAGACTCCCCAGACTCTGGAATAGACTGCTCATACATGTCAAGCAGAGCACCTCTTTGGCCTGCTTCAAAAGGAACCTTGATGATTGGATGCGAGATAGGAAATTCACCCCGAGGATCACATCAGTTGCCCTGCAAGACAGGGGTCCAGGGAAGTAAATACTGTGGGAAGAAATAGCCAGGGAATTGTTATGGATAGGCTTGTATAGGCCCTAGGGCCGATAGCCTAGTACCAACCTATGAACCTATGAACCTATGATTTCTGACCAGGTGTAAAGAATGTAAATATAGTTTCTGTTAGTCTGGGAACACTAGAGAAGTGTGAAGAATTATGTCATGTGAAGCAGCTCTGTATTATCAATTTAAAGAGAGAGAATCAGAGAGCTCGGAGCATTTGTCTTGAGGACATCCATCATCACCAGCACTGCCTGTTTCTATATGTAGGTTATTTAGAACTGTGTTTTCTCTTAGATATAGCTAGGAAATAGGAAGATTAGACTAGTTTGTTTTTCTGTGATGTCAGAACTTTTGCTACTGTATCATTTTAAGTATTTCTCTGTGATCTCTGAACTCTTGACTAGCACTGTGTAGTAAGAAGTATTGTCTTGTGTTTTTATTATTTATTATTAAATATTTTTAAGCCTTTCAACTGTGGCTGTTTTATGTAGAGTTAATTTAAGCTCTAAGAGTACATTGCATGTATATAGTGGTACTGTATCAAGTCACTCTAATAAGCCTTGACTGTTCAGTCACACTTACCATTTGGATAATAATATTGCACAGTAATAATTGGACACCCTTTTAAGGGCCTATGAATAGCTGGTAAATAATAGTGGGTGGTAGCAGTTGGTACTACCTTTTAGACTGGGCAGAAAAGGGGCACAGCTGCAGAACCTGTGCTAGCCTTCCCCAGGAGCGTCTGTGTGATTGCATACAACACTTATCTCAAAGTGTGTGTGTGTGTGTGTCAGCTACTTGGGCAGGGACATGCAGCACTGGTTGGACAGAGAGGGTGCTGGAGGTTTTAGCTTGCCCACTAGGCTGAGATGTGGACCCTATAGCTGTGCCAGTGGGGAGTCTTATTGGGGATTTGGAGAGAAAGGGAAAAAACAGCCCCAGACTGACTGTGATCTCTGTGTGCTATTAAGGGAAATTGTACTTTACTGTGTGTATTTATTATCCTTTCCCTGTATGGACGCCTCTCACTGGTGTTAGTGGTGAGGATTGAGGCTCCTTGATTGCTGGGCCAGTGCATGGGCATCACAAAAGGCAAAGCTAATATTGAAAGTATAGTGTTATTTGAAATTAGTGTGTTATATGCACTTCAGTATGTCCAATGGAAAAGTATTTAGGGGGGTAATTTACTAGATGTGGTCTTGCCACAAAGAGAAATAATAATACCTGAAGTAAATGTTACAGAACCTTTGTCTAGTTACGATCACTATGTAATTAAGTGTTTTGTTGTATTATGAAATTCAAGAAAATATAAATAAAATATATTAAGAGCAATTGTTTTAGTACAAACTTCTCAGCTGTTGAAAATTATGGAAAAAAACTGGAGCTGGAGAGCAGAGTTTTCAGGTAGGAATATTCAGTAAATGTGGGACATCTTCTATGGCAAGATTCAAAATACTATAGAATTTTTTGTCCCAATAAAAAAAGGTAATCTGGGAAAGAAATTGAGGACCCCCTTCTCCCCAGTTCAGTAAAAAGATGACATATTTGCTTAATAAGAAAAAGTGATGTTGGTAGAATATGAAGATGAATCCAAGAAGAAATAACCAGGAAGTACTTATTAAAATGGTTGTATCTTTAAGAAAAGAAATTGGATGAGACAAAGCAGCATACAAGTATAAGCTGGGTACACATTTTAGATAATAAGAGTTTAAGTATGTGAGGTAATGTAGAAAATGATGTAATGACAATACATGGATTTCCAGTAAGGAAAAAATGTTTCAGACTTGTCTGAAGTAGTTGAAAGTTTTGCCAACTTTTCTTCTACCTAAGTGGTTGAAAGCCTTTCTTTTCCCAGTATAAATTTTGTGAATGTTAACAATGAATATACTGTCCTTCTGGTGACAAGGTAATGGGTTTCAGAAGTTTTACATAAAATTAAACAACACTCCTCTCCAGGCCCAGATGAGATTAATGGGTTCTTCCTGAAGGGTATTAAGATGGCAATAATGGAGTAATTAACCTACTTATTCCAAAGTAGCTTAATAGTTAAGCATGTTGCTTCTTTTAGAAAGGTGCAAATATTATTTCAATGGATAAAGTTTAGTCTTCACATAGTGTGAGTAATTTAGGCCAATAAGTCTAATGAGCATAGTTAGTAAAACATTTGAACATTCTATACTAGGAATATTGATGCAATCAGAATACCAAGGTTATTGTGATATATAACAGCATGGCTTTAGTTATGTAAAAGCCACCATTACTAATTTAATTAGTTTTTATGCAGAAATAACAAGGGCTTTGGGTGAAAAGTTACCAGTTGATGCAATTTATGTTGACTTAGCGTATGCCCTTAATTCTGTTTCTTACAGCTCTATTTTGAAATCTTTACCACAATGGAAATTCAACAAGTATTTAGTTATGTAGGTTGTTAATTGGTTGGATAGCAGTAAGGAATGGGTTTGTATTCATGGATTAATATCTAAGAAAATAAAAAATTAGTAAGGGAGTCCCTCAGAGATCCATATTGTGACCCTTATTATTTCATGTATATATGGCAAGTTTTCCTCTAGATTCTAAATGTTGGTTAAATAAATTTGCAGATTATGCCAACATTGCAGGGGTAGTTATATCAATGGGAGATTATTAAAAATTGCAAAGTTATTTAGATAAATTATATGAATTGGGTTCAGACCAATGGAGTTTCAATTAAGTTTGCTAAAACTAATTTATGCATTTTGGCAGAACAAATGTTAATAATATGTATGAGGAGATTTGGGGAATTTGTGAGCAATATGAGGACTTTTGAATGTTAATTGACAACAATTTGCAGTTATATTGCCATATAAATAAGGTCTTAGAATCATGTTATGCTACTATACACACAATGTTTAGAGTGATATCCATTCAGGATTGCTGATAACAATGTACAAAGCCATAATAGGACCTATAATGGTGTATAAGAGTGAGTTTTGTATATATTTTAAATTACAACTGAATAAATTAAAAAAAAATGCAAAGATTTTCACCAGGAGAATGCAGAGCACGAGGGATACCAGCTATCACAAGACACTGAATAAGCTGAGACTATACTCTGTGATTTACAGGATGTATAGAGGTGACTGAATATGGGAATGTAAATGTTTAAAACATGAGAAGATGTGTAGTATTTTAGGACTGGATTTTCTTATCCATGAAAAAGGTACTAGGAATAACACTAATGTGGTTAAGCAAGGGGTAGTAAATTCAAAAATAGGGTCAAGGTTTTTCACTTCAGATTAGGATGTCAGTGGAATAGGAAGATGCCCTTAAAAATCAGACAGGAGCAAAATCTTGTACGTTAGTGATACGGTATACTGTACTAGGGCTGACTGGTGCAAAGCCTATAGTAATCTCATCCAAGGTCCTTGGCCTTATAATACATTGTAATACTGTAGCATTATGACATTGACTGAGACTATTTTAAATAAAAACATATTTTTTTCAACAAATATGACTGTTTTGTACAATTGAAAGGCACAGCTATAGGGATGCCTTTGCCCCATATGTTGATTTGTTTATGCAGTACTATGTGTGACGCCCATGCAATGGCCCAGTAATCAAGGAGTCTCAATCCTCATTAATAGCACCAGTGAGGGGCATCCACATTGGGAGGATAACAAGTACACACACACAGTAAAGTACAATTTCCCTTAAGAGCACACTGAGATCACAGTCAGTCTGGGGCTGGTTTCTCCCTTTCTCTCCTGATCCCCAGTAAGACTCCCCCACTGGCACAGCTACAGGGTTCAGATCTCAGCCGAGTGGTCAAGTCAAAACCTCCAGCATCCTCTCTTTCCAACTAGTGCTTCGTGTCCCTACCCAAGTAGCTGACACACACACACACACACACACACACACACACACACACACACACACACTTTGAGATATAAATTATATACAACAAACAGACACTCCTGGGGAGGGCTGGCACTGGTTTACTAGCTATGCCCCCTTCTGGCCAGACCATAAGGTAGTACCGACTGCCACCAGCCTCTACTATCAGCTACTATAAAGGCCCTTACTAAAGGGTGTCCAATTCTACTGTTACCCAGATAGTGTGATGAACAGCAAGGCTATTGGAGTGGCTTCTACAGTATCACCAAATACATGCAAGTACTCTAAGAGCTTAAATTATCTCTACATAAAGCAGCCACAGTTAAAAGGTTTAAAATATTTAATAATAAATAATAAAATCACAAGACAATACTCATTGCTTCAACACAATGACATTAGAGAGTTCAGAAATCACAGGAATTACTTTAAAACAACATTGTAGGACAGTCTGACATAAATATAGAAAACATCTACACTAATCTTACTGTATTTCTATCTATTTCTAAGAGAAATCACTGTTCCAAATAACCTATTTACAGAGCAAGGCACAGTGCTAGTGAGTTGTTAACAGGTCTAAGGACAAATGCAAAATGCAATCTCTTCCTGTTGAGATAGTTCTTAAATTGATAATACACATTACTGCTGAGTCATTTCAGATTACATCATTCTTGTCAGTTCTGCTTAAGTTTCCCAGGCTCACTGAACTTAAAATATAACATTTCTTTGTGATCTGCAGCTACCAGGAAGTCACAGCAATAAAAGACACTTTACATGTGAAACCTAGTAATTATCTCTGTCTTAAGACAATAGAAAGAAGCTCCTAGCCCAGACAGGGGTGTAACCAGGATTTTCAAATTTGTACTCACAGCTCCCAGACTGCTGCCCCCTCAGAAAGCCACACCCACATTAAGACTGCTGACCAAGCCACGCCCCTTTATATTGCTGATCTCTGAACAGATCACTTGCAAATATATGCCAGGGTAGTAGTTACTTACATGCTGCATGAACATTTCATTCCAAAGGTACATCTTCCATAAGTCAAAAAACAAAATACCTTTCCAGTTACAGTAGTACAGATCAGTTTGCCCTCCCCAAGATTACCCTTCTTCCCCTTGCAGCTCCTAACTCCTGTAGTGGCTCATTAGAGCTCCAGCAGTGCTGCCGACTAAAGGACTGGCCAGTTCTAGGCAGCACGTGCTCCGCAGAATTGTAGTCTGAGGTACAACATATAGAGCTCTCCTGAGGTAACACCCAAGCTATGAGCCGGAGCTACCTCCCTTCCACCCGCATGAGTCACCTGGTAATTACAGCTCACTCCTATGGCCTATACTCACACCCTTCCACCCACATAGGTTACCTGGCAATGGCTGATTACTCCTATGGCCTACACTCACACTAAGCCTCTTGGAATGGTAAATATTACATTCCCAACAACAAATACATTTTAGCTGGGCTCAGTTTATTTATTTTTTTATTTATTTTAAAGCTCTAATTACACTAATAGTTCAGGAAAATAAAAATTTAATACATTGTCAATGGAGATTAACATCAAGAACACGAGTACAAAGATTACAAAACAATATAAAAATACTAGAAGCATATTTACATAGGAATGGGTCTGACAATCATGTAGAAGATAAGGAGAAAAGAGAAGATTCAAACTAATTATTATGGTAGTTTTGAAGAATAACGCTCAAAGTGGAAAAAAAACCCAAACAAATTAGTGTATGTGTATATATATATATATATATATATATATATATATATATATATATATATATATCGATATATATATTACATATATACATATATAAATGGAACACATGATGTCACAGCAAGTTGAATATTACAGAATGCATTCATACTGCCACTGACAATAAATAAAGATGTATACCCATGGGAGTCAATCAAGCAAAAACTAAAGCTGTTGAAATTTACATCCTAACTACCCTGCTTACATTCTGTGAATCTCAAGCCTTTGCTGAAAGGAAATTGGTTAAAGCAAGAAAATTGCCCTAGGTCCCACAACCAGTGGGACTGCTACATGCTCTAAGGAACTTGTTTGGAGTTTTTTCTAGTCTTATGGTCCAGTGATAGTCTAAACAACATTACTGGAAAGAAAAGAAATTCAAGAAAGAAATAAGTTTTGCTCAAAGTTTAATGTTCAAAGCTGACATGATACCATCCAATATCCTGAGAAGGCAACAGCTGGAAAACACAAAAAACATATCTGCAAATGCAGACTGCCTCCCTACCCTCCCACAAAATGAAAACAATCACTTTATGTATAGCCCTATGTTGTTACATGCTGAAAAAACAAATGAAGACACTCAGGTTTGATTGAAAATGTCAAATAAAATGACCACACCATTCTCAACTCCCTTGTAAGCTAGTGTAAGTGATCTTGTGTGCACATACTGTATCTGAGTGGTGCTGGTTTCTGATTATGTTGGGTACTGGGCATTAGTTGGGGATGGGGTCCTTCTACTAAGCTTGTTTCAAGCTTCCACTGTAGAGAATAATTTACTGCCAAGCTCTATGCATATTTAAATAGTTCCATAGACACGTCTTCCCCACATCAGAAATAAATGCAACACCAAATTCAAAAATAAAGCCCTATGGGCAGCATAATCAAGTAAAAATACTCACTGCATGTAAAAAATAAATGTAACTTAGAAAGCTAAACACACTCTCGCTAAACTAAACAAGGAACTCAGGACTGTGATCAAATCAACCAAAGCCTGATATGAGGTACAAATATAAACTCAGGTGAAAGATAAACCACAAAGTATTTTTTTTAACTGTGCTAGAAATCTCAAACAATGATTGGCACTACAGTGAGCTGATAAGAAATGACATCACATACTTGGACCAGAGGATATGGCCAATCCACTAGCCAACTAATTGAGATTGAACTTCATCCACCAGTCTTCCAGTATTCTCACATCAAATACCTGCATCTATAACCCCCTCAAATATCTGAACAATTTCTGAAGTTAGTACCCAAAGCCAAGAACATAATGTCTATTGCGACTGGATAACATAGTAGACTGCCTACTTGTTAGTCTGAAACTTGATATGTCGAACCTTCTACAAAGGCTATTCAATACCAATCTCAAAACAGGTTTTGTGCTGGATGAATGAAAGGAATGGGTTTGTATTCATGGATTAATATCTAAGAAAATAAAAAATTAGTAAGGGAGTCCCTCAGAGATCCATATTGTGACCCTTATTATTTCATGTATATATGGCAAGTTTTCCTCTAGATTCTAAATGTTGGTTAAATAAATTTGCAGATTATGCCAACATTGCAGGGGTAGTTATATCAATGGGAGATTATTAAAAATTGCAAAGTTATTTAGATAAATTATATGAATTGGGTTCAGACCAATGGAGTTTCAATTAAGTTTGCTAAAACTAATTTATGCATTTTGGCAGAACAAATGTTAATAATATGTATGAGGAGATTTGGGGAATTTGTGAGCAATATGAGGACTTTTGAATGTTAATTGACAACAATTTGCAGTTATATTGCCATATAAATAAGGTCTTAGAATCATGTTATGCTACTATACACACAATGTTTAGAGTGATATCCATTCAGGATTACTGATAACAATGTACAAAGCCATAATAGGACCTATAATGGAGTATAAGAGTGAGTTTTGTATATATTTTAAATTACAACTGAATAAATTAAAAAAAAATGCAAAGATTTTCACCAGGAGAATGCAGAGCACGAGGGATACCAGCTATCACAAGACACTGAATAAGCTGAGACTATACTCTGTGATTTACAGGATGTATAGAGGTGACTGAATATGGGAATGTAAATGTTTAAAACATGAGAAGATGTGTAGTATTTTAGGGCTGGATTTTCTTATCCATGAAAAACGTACTAGGAATAACACTAATGTGGTTAAGCAAGGGGTAGTAAATTCAAAAATAGGGTCAAGGTTTTTCACTTCAGATTAGGATGTCAGTGGAATAGGAAGATGCCCTTAAAAATCAGGCAGGAGCAAAATTTTGTACGTTAGTGATACGGTATACTATACTAGGGCTGACTGGTGCAAAGCCTATAGTAATCTCATCCAAGGTCCTTGGCCTTATAATACATTGTAATACTGTAGCATTATGACATTGACTGAGACTATTTTAAATAAAAACATATTTTTTTCAACAAATATGACTGTTTTGCACAATTGAAAGGCACAGCTATAGGGATGCCTTTGCCCCATATGTTGATTTGTTTATGCAGTACTATGTGTGACGCCCATGCACTGGCCCAGTAATCAAGGAGCCTCAATCCTCATTAATAGCACCAGTGAGGGGCATCCACATTGGGAGGATAACAAGTACACACACAGTAAAGTACAATTTCCCTTAAGAGCACACTGAGATCACAGTCAGTCTGGGGCTGGTTTCTCCCTTTCTCTCCTGATCCCCAGTAAGACTCCCCCACTGGCACAGCTACAGGGTTCAGATCTCAGCCGAGTGGTCAAGTCAAAACCTCCAGCATCCTCTCTTTCCAACTAGTGCTTCGTGTCCCTACCCAAGTAGCTGACACACACACACACACACACACACACTTTGAGATATAAATTATATACAACAAACAGACACTCCTGGGGAAGGCTGGCACTGGTTTACTAGCTATGCCCCCTTCTGGCCAGACCATAAGGTAGTACTGACTGCCACCAGCCTCTACTATCAGCTACTATAAAGGCCCTTACTAAAGGGTGTCCAATTCTACTGTTACCCAAATAGTGTGATGAACAGCAAGGCTATTGGAGTGGCTTCTACAGTATCACCAAATACATGCAAGTACTCTAAGAGCTTAAATTATCTCTACATAAAGCAGCCACAGTTAAAAGGTTTAAAATATTTAATAATAAATAATAAAATCACAAGACAATACTCATTGATTCAACACAATGACATTAGAGAGTTCAGAAATCACAGGAATTACTTTAAAACAACATTATAGGACAGTCTGACATAAATATAGAAAACATCTACACTAATCTTACTGTATTTCTATCTATTTCTAAGAGAAATCACTGTTCTAAATAACCTATTTACAGAGCAAGGCACAGTGCTAGTGAGTTGTTAACAGGACTAAGGACAAATGCAAAATGCAATCTCTTTCTGTTGAGATAGTTCTTAAATTGATAATACACATTACTGCTGAGTCATTTCAGATTACATCATTCTTGTCAGTTCTGCTTAAGTTTCCCAGGCTCACTGAACTTAAAATATAACATTTCTTTGTGATCTGCAGCTGCCAGGAAGTCACAGCAATAAAAGACACTTTACATGTGAAACCTAGTAATTATCTCTGTCTTAAGACAATAGAAAGAAGCTCCTAGCCCAGACAGGGGTGTAACCAGGATTTTCAAATTTGTACTCACAGCTCCCAGACTGCTGCCCCCTCAGAAAGCCACACCCACATTAAGACTGCTGACCAAGCCACACCCCTTTATATTGCTGATCTCTGAACAGATCACTTGCAAATATATGCCAGGGTAGTAGTTACTTACATGCTGCATGAACATTTCATTCCAAAGGTACATCTTCCATAAGTCAAAAAACAAAATACCTTTCCAGTTACAGTAGTACAGATCAGTTTGCCCTCCCCAAGATTACCCTTCTTCCCCTTGCAGCTCCTAACTCCTGTAGTGGCTCATTAGAGCTCCAGCAGTGCTGCCGACTAAAGGACTGGCCAGTTCTAGGCAGCACGTGCTCCGCAGAATTGTAGTCTGAGGTACAACATATAGAGCTCTCCTGAGGTAACACCCAAGCTATGAGCCGCAGCTACCTCCCTTCCACCCGCATGGGTCACCTGGTAATTGCAGCTCACTCCTATGGCCTACACTCACACCCTTCAACCCACATAGGTTACCTGGCAATGGCTGATTACTCCTATGGCCTACACTCACACTAAGCCTCTTGGAATGGTAAATATTACATTCCCAACAACAAATACATTTTAGCTGGGCTCAGTTTATTTATTTTTTTATTTATTTTTAAGCTCTAATTACACTAATAGTTCAGGAAAATAAAAATTTAATACATTGTCAATGGAGATTAACATCAAGAACACGAGTACAAAGATTACAAAACAATATAAAAATACTAGAAGCATATTTACATAGGAATGGGTCTGACAATCATGTAGAAGATAAGGAGAAAAGAGAAGATTCAAACTAATTATTATGGTAGTTTTGAAGAATAACGCTCAAAGTGGAAAAAAAACACAAACAAATTAGTGTATGTGTATATATATATATATATATATATATATATATATATATATTGATATATATATTATATATATACATATATAAATGGAACACATGATGTCACAGCAAGTTGAATATTACAGAATGCATTCATACTGCCACTGACAATAAATAAAGATGTATACCCATGGGAGTCAATCAAGCAAAAACTAAAGCTGTTGAAATTTACATCCTTACTACCCTGCTTACATTCTGTGAATCTCAAGCCTTTGCTGAAAGGAAATTGGTTAAAGCAAGAAAATTGCCCTAGGTCCCACAACCAGTGGGACTGCTACATGCTCTAAGGAACTTGTTTGGAGTTTTTTCTAGTCTTATGGTCCAGTGATAGTCTAAACAACATTACTGGAAAGAAAAGAAATTCAAGAAAGAAATAAGTTTTGCTCAAAGTTTAATGTTCAAAGCTGACATGATACCATCCAATATCCTGAGAAGGCAACAGCTGGAAAACACAAAAAACATATCTGCAAATGCAGACTGCCTCCCTACCCTCCCACAAAATGAAAACAATCACTTTGTGTATAGCCCTATGTTGTTACATGCTGAAAAAACAAATGAAGACACTCAGGTTTGATTGAAAATGTCAAATAAAATGACCACACCATTCTCAACTCCCTTGTAAGCTAGTGTAAGTGATCTTGTGTGCACATACTGTATCTGAGTGGTGCTGGTTTCTGATTATGTTGGGTACTGGGCATTAGTTGGGGATGGGGTCCCTCTACTAAGCTTGTTTCAAGCTTCCACTGTAGAGAATAATTTACTGCCAAGCTCTATGCATATTTAAATAGTTCCATAGACACGTCTTCCCCCATCAGAAATAAATGCAACACCAAATTCAAAAATAAAGCCCTATGGGCAGCATAATCAAGTAAAAATACTCACTGCATGTAAAAAATAAATGTAACTTAGAAAGCTAAACACACTCTCGCTAAACTAAACAAGGAACTCAGGACTGTGATCAAATCAACCAAAGCCTGATATGAGGTACAAATATAAACCCAGGTGAAAGATAAACCACAAAGTATTTTTTTTTAACTGTGCTAGAAATCTCAAACAATGATTGGCACTACAGTGAGCTGATAAGAAATGACATCACATACTTGGACCAGAGGATATGGCCAATCCACTAGCCAACTAATTGAGATTGAACTTCATCCACCAGTCTTCCAGTATTCTCACATCAAATACCTGCATCTATAGCCCCCTCAAATATCTCAACAATTTCTGAAGTTAGTACCCAAAGCCAAGAACATAATGTCTATTGCGACTGGATAACATAGTAGACTGCCTACTTGTTAGTCTGAAACTTGATATGTCGAACCTTCTACAAAGGCTATTCAATACCAATCTCAAAACAGGTTTTGTGCTGGATGAATGAAAGACTGCAACAGACATTCCCTTGCATGAAGGTGAGACTTCAAAGGGCCCAACATACTCACTATTGTAGGGAAATCCTTTTTCATTGTACAACTTATATCTAAAGATATATCATCCAGATCCAGGCATATAATTATTCCCCACTACTTGGCACTCATTACGCCAATCATTTAGTGATTATAATGCCCCTTTTGGTATGTACCTTTCCAAACACTTGTCACAAGTGAATGCCATCTAACCCTCAAACCTTTAGAAATTATTCCAAAGCAAACCTTGTACTAATGACTTATACCATGCTAAAATTTCCATCCCCCAAAAAGATGTGAACTCTGCTACCACTATGCAAATTGTTTACAGAAACCCTATGCCATCATGTAAGCAGCTGCAGTGAGGTAGCTGTACCCACAAGGAATAAGCAGAGAACCAACTCAAATAACAAGCCACCCTGGTGGAATCCCAATATCAACAAGTCGTATAACAAAAGGAGGAAAAACATGGCCAAAACTAGGAAGTGGAATACCCAGAAAGG